>NC_000076.6:77919249-78131749 GCF_000001635.26 Mus musculus | reverse complement strand
AAAAGACACACAATCCAGATATTTTATTTCCAAGCTATAAGCCTAGATGGGGCAGGTTTGGGAGCTATTCTAACTCATATCCCTGCTGTATGTCCCTTGTCACTTGCTGTTTCTACTGGCCATGTGCTCATCGTGGTCCATCTCCTTGAATGGTGGCTCCTTCTCTCTCCCTGTCCTTTCTTCTTTCTGGTCTCTATCTGCAATCCTCAGCCAGGTAACTGAAAACCCACCTATCTCCACCTACTGCCATTCACAGGTTTTAGCCTTTTATTGACCAATGAAGTTAATAGCATCATTTGGTGTACCTGAGGATCTCCTCATAGGGACAACCAGATTTGGGGAGCCAGTATTTAGCATTTCAATCCATAGCAGCACCAGAACAACCCCAACAACACCCTCTCCTTGTCCCTACCCCTGGCATCTGTCACCTGCCCTGCTTCATTAATATCTTGTTCCCTACCTCTAAGCCTACAATGACGTCAGATCACATGTGGCATCCTTGCTAGGCATCATGTGTCATGATCGATCCTGGGAGCTGGAACTTCTTTTTAAACCTGGAAAAGTTGATGAGTTAGGCACCTTCTCGGTGTGCTCAAGTGCTTAGCACTTTCAGTGAGACAGTTATGGGTGTTTAGACCAGTGGTGGAGGGAGGTATGCGCTGGGCCAGCATGTGTCTTCAGGACAAGACCTCAGGGCAGCATACATGGCTGCTCTCTTCTATCATCTGACAGAGATGGAGGAGGTTCCCAGAGTCCTCACTGATGGCTGGCATACACTCTCAGGGGTACCTCATGACATAGCGATGCTTTACCACAATACAGAACTTGGGTGAGAGGCTGGGAGCTTGGGCTTGCTATGTGCAGAGCCACACCCATGAGAAAGCAAGCTGTCAGATGAGGGAGGGGTGGGGGACTTAGATTGTGGCATTTCCAGTGACTCTGTTGGGCTGAAAGAAGGAAGGTTCCAGACAAGAGCTCAGAAGCAAATGAAACCTTTCACATTCTGGTATGTATCCTAACTATAGTGTCCCACAGCTAACTCCTGCCTTCTGGGCCCAGGAGACACCATCTTTCATCCTCACCTCCCTGTGGGGTCTGCCAAGGCAGGCAGGAGGCTACACCACAGCCCCAAGTCAGAAGGATACAATTATGGCTCCCTGGCCACAGATGCCACGTGACAGAACTAGAATCCAGTTCTCCTTGGGAGGTTGACAGCACTGGTCTTCCATCCAGGGTCAGGGGTCAGGAACAAATTGTAGCCTTGGCTGCTCCCTGTCCCCCACCCTGGAGAACTCTCAGCATGGATAGCAGCTATGAACCCCGCAACTCCCATCCAGTGCTCCGGTAAGAGACCTTCTGTTTCGATGTTCTCGAACAGGAGCAGAGAAGATACCACCTTGCCAGGTGCCAGACTCAGGACCAGTGGGCACAGGGCAAGGCCACCCCTCCCTAACATCTCTGTGGCAGCCAGGCCTATGGTGCAAGTGTGTTCCTGCCAAAGGTTCCCAGGCCAGGGCTGGAGTTTCCCTGGGTGGGGAGAAAGTCAGTCCAGAATCACAAAGAGGAAACCACAGTGGGAGGAGAGGCTGTGGAGCTGGCAGGGACCCTGGGGACCCATATCACTTTCTCTAAAGAGGCAGAGTCCTCCCTGTGCCCAACGCTCTTCCTGCCAGCACTTCCTTCAGAATATTTCCACTACCCATCTCATCCCCACTGGTCGTGATCTCTGAGTCCAGCCTCAGGGCAATGGAGAGAGCCATCTCTGAGCCTAGCCCCAGGGCAATGGAGAGAGCCGTCTACTGCGTTGATGGGGCCTGATGGCTCTCTTTCCTTCTCAATTTTTGCAGTCCCTAGATGCTGGTATTCCCAGAATTCCCCCAGTTTTCCGAGCGTTGTACATGGCCAGCCACTTTTTTTGTACTGTGTCCCTTGCCCCATTTTGTAGGGACTAAGCGTGAGTGCGCATGCAGGTCCCAGCTTCTCCGGAAGGGGTATGTGTTAACTCTTCGCAAATCCCTTTGAACGCCCTATTTCCCAGCTCCCGAGGGCTGTCTGGAAGCCCCTCTCAGCTGGGAAACAGGAGTCTCCTGGCGCTGTTCCCTCCTGCTGGCTTCCCTGTGGCCAGGCCCTGCCTTCTTCCACACGTGTGAGGACAAGCCAAGAGTGTCGGCCAGCTGGAGCAGAGCCTAGAGCCTGGGACACCTAAGGAAATGGGTCTTCATTCCCTGCCTCCCTGGGTCCCTGTAAACTTTCATGCTACTAACAGCCCTTACTCCTTCCCTCCTATTCCGGTGTAGAATGCATAGAGGTACCACGGTGTTTTGGGATGCAGTCCTCCAGAGCAAAGCAGCGGCCATTCTCCACAGGTGTCTGCGCCTGCGTGCAAGCAACCATCTCTGTAGGGTCTGTTGACTAAGGATGCTTCCTCATAGAAGAAGCGGGTTGAGAAGCTCTTTCGATGCTCACCTGAAGTTCCAGCTACTTGGCCCCAGCCATTTGTAAGCAAATTTGCCCTAATTGGACGCGGCCTAGGGGGGTTCTAGAGGATATAGGAGGTTATTGGAAGGGAGCTGTCTACGAAGCCGCGGGAAAGCCAAAATCCATGATGGGAGTAGAATTTCCAGTGTTCCTGTTTTGGGGTCACCCATGTTCTGTCAGTAAGCCCATTGATTCCCCGGGGTGACTTTGGTGGAATTGTACTTTGCTTTGTTGTTGGGGGCCTTATAAGGAGGTTTATAAACCTGTGGTTTGTTTTGTTTGAGACAGGGTGACGCTACCTAGCCCTGGCTGTCCTGAACAAGCAGTGTAGACCAGGGTTGCTTGGAATTCTTTGCCAATTTCTTAATCAGATCACAGTGGAAACCACTCAAGGGTTGGTGGTCTGGAAACCCCAGAGCCAGAACCAGGAGGAAAACCCCAGTTCAGGTGGCCAGGAGAGGGAGAAGAGGAGGGAGGGGCACAGCCAGGCACATAGAGGAAGGGTTTCTTAGCTGGCCAAGTAGGAGGGTGACTGGGGAGAGATCAGGAGAACTCCTGGCAGTCCTACTGATTCGTAGCTGGTTATTTTGTCATGGAAACACTTTTTTTTTAAAAAAATTTCTTCTTTCCTCCTTTTCTCCCTCTCTTTCCCTTCCTTCCTCCATCTCTCCCTCCCCCTCTCCCTTCCTTCCTTCCTCCTTCTTTCCCTTCTTCTTCCCCTCCCTCCCTCCCTCCCTCCCTCTCTCCTTCCCTTTCATCACCTTGGCACATCTCAATGTACTACTTTAATTTTGTGTGTATTTAAGCACATGAAGATGCACGTGCATACATGTGGAGGCAGGACAGCCTCATATGTCATTCTTCTGGTAAAAAGAAAGAAAGAAAGAAAGAAAGGAAGGAAGAAAGAAAGAAAGAAAGAAAGAAAGAAAGAAAGAAAGAAAGAAAGAAAGAAGAATGTCTGGTCCTGGGTGTAGTGGGGGAGAAGATTTACTGTAGAGATGAGAGTATAGTCAGAGGCAGGGACATCTGGGAGAGTCCAGAGAGGACATGGCCCTAAGCTGGGTCACCTGGGAGATGAGGGGGGAAGGGAGAGGCAAGGGGGAATCTGGGGCGGCAGCCAGGAGGCCAAAAGGTAGAAAGAAGTTGGTTAACTGGAATGGTTGGATTATATAATGAAGAACAGACCAGCCCCCTGGGCTGGAGAACCTTAGGGTAGAGGGCAGGGTGTGCCAGCCAGGAGGGCTGTGTAACAGATAGGGACTGATGGGGTGCAGGGAGAACCTGGGGCCAGGTCTGCTTTGATATGGTAAATAGGCACCTCAGACATTTGTCCAGGATTTGAAACCTAACAACATCCACTTTTTTTTATGTTTATTTTTATTTTTTGAGACAGAGTCTCTCATTGGTCTGAAACTTGTCACGTAGGCTAAGCTGGCCAGCTGGCTTTTGAGACCCAGGGAGCTGCAAGAGCTTGCCTGTCTCCACTTGTCTAGCACTGGGATTACAAGCCTGTGCCACCAGGCCTGGGTTCAGGTCCTCATGCCTGCCAGCTGCTCACTTCTCACCCTGGTGTACTAACTGTAAGTGGGCAGCAGAACCCTAACCCAGCGTGGCCTCGACATGAGAGCTCACAGAACGTCTGTGAGAGCTGGGAAGACAGGAGCCCCTGGCCCTGCTGACCATCCTTCTGCCAAGTTAGTCTGATAAGTTCCATCCAGACTGTGTGCTCTCCGGCCCCAAGCAGACCCACCCACCCACCCTTCCTGTCCCTGGTCCTTGTTTCTGAGTCACCTCCAGCCTGAAGTAATCCATTCCGACTTATCCTCTCAGGAAGGAGGTTCACAGAGCGGAGTCTGATGGGTCACAAAGCTGAGTGGGTTTTTTTGTTTTTTTGTTTTTTTTGTTTTTTTCTGTTGCCTGGACAACCGTAACACATTGCCCAGTGCCCAGGACCAGAAGTTTGGCTTTTATGAGACCTCTGGACCATCCTCCTGGGAGCTGCCAGCAGGAGTCTCCATTACTGTGCCAGTTACTTGTCTTGATGCTGGAGCAATTACCTAACAAAAGCTACACACGGAAGGAAAGGCTTGGCTCATTCTGAGGGTGTAGTCTATCCTGGGGAAGGCTCAGTAGCAGGAGAGGGAGGTGGCTTGTCCTGTTTCCTTGAGTCAGGAAGCAGAGAAGTGCCAGTGTCCAGAGAATATCTTGTGTATTGTATGGATGTATCACCTGTCAATTAAAACACCTATAGCTTATAGGAATGGAGAGAGTAGAAGGTGGGGCATCCCAAAGGCAGAAATGATTCTGAAATAGAGCCAGACTTGAGAGCCAAGAGAGATGTGAGGAACACAGATGCGTGGCATCTGAGCAGAGGTAGCCAGCCATGTGGCAGAATGTAGATAAATGTAAATGGGTTGTTTTAAATTATTAGCTAGTCAGGGAAGGAGCCTAACTGTATGACTTGGGTATTTATAAATATATTTCGAGTCTGAGGCATTATTCTGGGAGCTTGGAGCTGGGAGGGAAGCAGCCAGTCATACAACAGGCTGGTGTTCAACTCCTTTTCTCCTTGTTATTCAATCCAGAATCAGGCCCATAGGATGGTATCACCCATACTCAGCGTAGGTCTTCCTGCCTCTTTAAATCTTTCTGGAAAAGCCCTCACAGAGACACCCAGAGATGTGGTTCTATGATTATCTTAAATCTCATTGACAGTGAGATTCGTCAACCCAGCTCCCCCCCCCCCTTTGTCAATCTGACACCCAAACACGTCATTTTCATTTTTATGTGTGTGGGCGTTTAGCCTGCATGTATGTCTGTGCACATTGTATGTGCTGTGCCTGTGGAGGCCAAGGGTTTGCGCTCCTTAGAATTGGAGTTAACAATGGTTGTGAGCTCCCATGTGGGTGCTGGGGATTGAACACTGGTCCTCTGTAAGAACAGCCAGTGCCCTTAAACCCTGAGGCATTGAAAGAAAGATGAAATTTCAAGACCTGTAAGTCATAAAAAGTACTCAGAAATTGCTGGTTATTTATGAGCCTAGAGGCTGCCTGGGGCTGAGAAAAAAGAAAAACAAACCTGGGTATGCCCCGTAGTTAAAACATTCCTGGGAACAGCTTAACCTTAAAGATAAAGAGGAATGTGAGGACATAACAGGGCTACCTTAACTGAGTCAACAACTCACAGAACTCTGACACCCTGCATGTACATGTAATTTTTCTGCTGATGTTTGAATAAGCCAATAGTGTGTCACTATGCTGAATTCCACACCCCTAAGCCCCTCACCCCATAAAAACCCCTAGCTTTCAAGCCTCATGGCTGACATCCATTATCTCCTGTGTGGGATGCATGTCGGTCCGGAGCTCCATAATTAAACGACCTCATGTAATTACATCAAGATGGTCCTTTGTGATTTTTTGGGTGCACACCGAATCGGGAATTGAGTGGGGGGTTTCCCCGCTAGGTTCTATCATTTGGAGGTTCCACCGAGATCTGTGTGACACCCAGGAACCCTGAAGGACCCCTTGGAGGTACGTTTGTTTGTGTGAGTCTTGTATGTTGTCTGTTGTCTAAGTGTGACACCACTGAATTTGTGTCTTGGTTTTCCAGTTCTGAGATTGTGGGTTTGAGTCCCACCTTGTGTCTTGGTTTTTCAGTTCTGGTATTCTGTATTCTGGCAGCTGCCACTGTGGACCGTAAGGACCTAGTGGCTGCGGGAGGAAGACTTCTAAGGCCCCATAGGCTATGACCTTGGAAGACGTTCCAAGGGTGACCCTGGAGGAAGTGCCCAGGGTGAGGGACAGTCAGAAAGGTCTGACTGTCATCTGGCAGAGTGAGAAAAATAAGGTGCTTTTTCTTCCAGAAAGGGAGTCGATGTGGAATCCGACCCCTGTCAGGAAGGGTGTTGATGTGGAATCCGACCCCCGTCAGGAAGCTGGTTGTACAAGTCCAGGCGTAGACGAGTGTGCTCAGATATACTGGTGTCTTTTTTTCCTCTGTTGCTGTCTTGTTTTTGTTTGTGGTTTTCGTCATGGGACACAGATATCGTACATCAGAGGTAAAGTGGAATCCCTCCCTGCCTTCCTGTCTGTATGTCTGTGTGTCTGTCTGTCTTGTTCACTTGTGTGTCCTCCATTAGACCACCTTCTGATTCTGTGTTGCTTTTGGTTTGTCTGGTTTCAAGTCTGGTTTTGGTCCCAAGGAGTTGACTGATTATCTTGGTTTGGTTTTAGGCTGGTCTCAGGTTCTGGGGGCCTTGCTATGGAGAGAGGTCCATTTGGGTTGGTCGCAGTGACAGTGAGACAGGCCACAACGTTGGAGGATGCTCTGGTGTCAAGCTGGGAAGTTGGATCTGAAACAGTCCTTTTCAACCCAGCAGCAGCTATGGTTCAGTATATGCCTGGAACAGATAGTGTCAGGCTTCTCTGGAAATCGCGTGTAAGACGTCCTGTATTGGTCTTGCTTGTGTTTGTCATTTCTGTGGTACTGTGATTCTATGGTGGTTGCCTGAAAATGGTTTCTGTGTGTGTCTTGTGTGTCTCTTTGTGTTCAGACTTGGACTAACGACTGACGACTGTTATTAAGTTATGCCCTCTGGAATAAGAATCCTGTCAGATCCCTATGCTGACCACTTCCTTTCAGACCCTCAGCTGCTCTGCCTCCCACTCCAACTCCAGGGAGCAGCCAGTGGGTCACAGTGGTTCCGCCCATGGACCTGGAGCCTAGGGAGAAATGAGCTTGGAAAACCCGGAGCAAAAGAGGGGTGGTCCCTGAGAAGTCAGTGGCCCTGGATGTTGTGGCTGCTGAAGAGAAAAAGAAGAGGCTGTGGGAGTAGCTGGCCAAGAGCGCAGCAGGTTCCCTGGCAGCTTCTCATTCCCCTGTCCCTTGCATCCCGTCTCTTGTCAACAGAAAAACTGCTTTTACTTTGAGATATGAGTGGTCCGGTACAGCCAGCTGTGAAAGCTGCACTCCCTTCCCTGCCTAGTGTTTTCTCTTCTAGGGTGACCCCGCCCTGAACTGCTGGCAGTGAGTCTGTTCCAAGCTCCAGTGAGGGGGGGCATCTGCCCACTTGGGGCTTCTGTCCAAGGTAAGGAGCACCTGCGAATCTAACTGCCAGGCTCTGATGGGGGTCTTGTCTCTGTGGAACTAGAAAGTGTCCCAACAATCTGACCGAGGTAACAGGAAGTTACAGAAGTTAAAAGAAGGACAGGGTAAGTCGATAAGAAAGTGCAGAGGAGGAGAAAGAAAGGAAGGGTAGAGGTCTGCAAAGAAGTGAGCTAAGAGCAAAGCTTCAGCAGACTCAGGAGAGATAGATGACAGTGGCAAATAGAGAGGTTAACAGTGAGGAGAAGTAAAAATAGAGATGAAGGAGGTTAGAGAGGTCTGAGATGAGAGAGATACTCTGAATGAGAAATATTTAGAGGAAGAACCAGTAAATAAGAGTCAGACAAGAAAAAAAGTTGAGGAAACATGAGGCTGACAAAGACAGAGACCAGAGTCAGAATCAGAGATGTGCAGTGAGAAAGAAATATAAACCAGGGTAGAGGCGAACTATGAGAGAAGATAAGTGACAGAATATAGATGTGATAATTAGATAACATCCAAAGGAAGCAAAGACAAGGAGGGGGAACAAAAGATAATATATAGAGAAAACATTATATGAGATCTCCATTACAGTTAGGAAACAGCAGCAAAGAGAGGTAAATAACAAAGACTAGAACCTAGCAAAGTGGCACATGCTAATAATGCTAGCACTTAGAAATGATCTGTAAGAAACAGAAAGTCAGGAAATTAAAAAGAGATAAGAGAAATGAAATGCTGGCCACAAGAGTCAGGAAAATTAGAAAACTTAGATAGTACCTGGCAACAAAAGAAAGCTTTTGGCTAAAGATCAATGTGTTTACTGTAAAGAAAAAGGGCACTGGGTGAGAGACTGCCCCAACAAAAAGAAGAGGAGCCCCCCTCATGACCAATCCTTTCACCTGTTCGTGGCTAAAAGTGAAGAGATAGCAGAAGGGGTGCTAACACAGAAGCTGAGTCCTTATAAGAGGCCGGTGGCCTACCTGTCGAAGCAGCTAGAAAAGAGACTGTGTTTTATATTCCCCCACTGACCAGTGCAAAACAAGTTAGAAAAGTTCCTGGCCACTGCAGGCTTTTGCAGATTGTGGATTCCAGGTTTTGCTAAATTAAAGAGATAAACAGCCCTTCGTATAGAGAAATAAAGAACAACCTTGGATGGCCTTGGATGCCATTAAGACTGCCCTAATGTCATCCCCAGCTTTGGGCCTTCTAGATGTGACTGAGAACAAAGGTATTGCCAAAGAGGTTCTTACTCAGAGATTGGGACCCTGGAAAAGACCTGTGGCATACTTGTAAGAAATTAGACCTGGTGGCTGTAAGATGGCCTGCTTGTCTGCACATAGTGGCTTCTGGGCAAGGATACAGATAAATTGACTCTGAGACAAAACTTGGCACATGCCCTAGAAAGTGTGGTTCAGCCCCCCCCCCCCCCCACTGACTAACGCTCTTGAAAACATTATCCAACTGTTCTCCTGACCGATGGACACATTATCAGAACTTTTTTGTTGACTGAACGAGTGACCTTCACTAACCTACTGTTTGAGACTTCACCTACTCATCACTGTGTTGACATTCTGGCAGAAGAAACTGATACTCGAAATGATCTGAAGGATCAGATCAGCCTTGGCCTGAGAGTTTGAGCTGGTACACAGATGGCAATAGCCTCGCGGTTGAAGGTAAGCGGAAGGCGGGGACAGCAGTGCAGTGGTGGACAGAAAGCTGAACTTGTGGCTTTGATACAAGCTCTATAAATGGCAAAAGAGAAGTCTACACTGACAGCAGGTATGCTTTTGCCACTGTACGGAGCAATATACAGACAAAGAGGGCTGTTGACATCTGCAGAGAAAGACCTAAGATGCTGTGGCTAAAAGAAATCAGATGGCAGATCTAACCACCAAACAGGCATCCCAAAGAGCAATGATCATGACAGTCTGAAGACTATCAAGTTATAGACAAATTAAGACTGGTAAAAGAAACCCTGTATAGAATAGTAGAAACTGAAGAAAGAAAACTAGTCCTCCCATGGGAAGACAGACCTGAAATCTACTGGAAAATAGACTTTACTGAGAAAAATATGTGTATGAATACCTTCTGTTTTTTGTGAACGTTCTCAAGATGGATAGAAGCTTTTCCCTGTAAAAATTAGACTGTTTAGATAGTCATCAAGAAGATTATTAAAGAAAATTTTTTCCAAGGTTCGGAGTGTCAAAAGCAATAGGTCAGATAATGGCCCTGCCTTTGTTGCCCAGGTAAGTCAGGGTGTGGCCAAGTATTTAGAGGTCAAATGAAAATTATATTGTGTGTACAGACCTCAGAGCTCAGGACAGATAGAAAGAATAAATAGAACTCTAAAAGAGACCTTGACAAAATTAACCATGGTAACTGGCACAGACTTGGTGCTCCTTCCCCATGCCCTACTCTTTTTAAGATCCTTTATGGGGCTCCTATGCCCAGTACTGTCTAAAAATGATGTGTTTAAACTTACATGTTGTTATAATAATGATCTGTATGCTAAGTTAAAAGGCTTGCAGGTGGTGCAGAAAGAAGTCTGGTCACAATTGGCTACAGCGAACAAGCCGGGTACCCCAAAGACATCTCACCAGTTCCAGCCAGAGATCTGATCTACGTGCTACATCTGCGTCATGCTGAGACCCTCAAGCCTCACTAGAAGGGTCCCTGCCTAGTCCTGTTCACTATCCCTTCTTATTCTGTTTTTGTTCCCATGCTAAAAATAGAGTAAATGCAGTACAGCTTATGATCTTCCAGCGTCAATACCAACCTATAGTTAAGATAGAAAAAGAGTATGATTTCTATCCTCCACATAGAGATATAGACTTCTGAAATTCTAAGATTAGAATTACTTAGTAGAAGAGGGGAATGAAAGAAAGGTGAAATTTCAAGACCTGTAAGTCATATAAAGTACTCAGAAATTGCTGGTTGTTTATGAGCCTAGAGGCTGCCTGGGGCTGAGAAAAAAGAAAAACAAACCCGGGTATGCCCCATAGTTAAAACATTCCTGGGAACAGCTTAACCTTAAAGATAAAGAGGAATGTGAGGACATAACAGGGCTACCTTAACTGAGTCAACAACTCACAGAACTCTGACATCCTGCATGTACATGTAATTTTTCTGCTGATGTTTGAATAAGCCAATAGTGTGTCACTATGCTGAATTCCACACCCCTAAGCCCCTCACCCCATAAAAACCCCTAGCTTTTGAGCCTCGTAGCTGACATCCGTTATCTCCTGTGTGGGATGCATGTCGGTCCAGAGCTCTGTAATTAAACGACCTCATGTAATTACATCAAGATGATCCTTTGTGATTTTTTGGGTGCATTCCGAATCGGGAATTGAGTGTGTGTGTGTGTGTGTCGGGGCTTCTCTGCTAGGTTCTATCAGCATCTCTCCAGCCCACACATCACTTTAAGCAATAGCATTCTACCTGGCCCCTAAATTCTCCATCTCATAGTGTAAAAAAAAAGTACATTTCGCCCAACTTTAGAAGTGACTGGAGTCTTTAATGGACTCAGCAATGATCGAAAGTCCAAAGTCTCTTCTGCAAGAGCCTATAAAATACATGTTTTAAGAGTTGCACACTTCCATGTGCAATGGCACAGAATAAATATTCCCATTGCAAAAGACAAGACTGGGGGCCATGGTAGGAAATGTTAGAATCAAATTGAGACCTATATCTACCTGGCAAAGGGGACCCTTAGCTCCACAGTCAGCTCTGCTCGTGACAGGATCGGGTATGTTCCAAAGAATAAGCACTCTGGCAGAAATGAAGATGCTCTGAAGCTCCTCTTCCCTGCGCCCATCTCCTCAGCCACCGGACATTGAGACAAAGACCCACAAGAAATGGAATTTCTCCCAGGAATCTCTCAGGATGATGGAGAGAGAAGGCTGAATCCCTGTGCCAACCAGAAGAGAACTGATCTGCCAGGAAGAGATTTCACACCCTGTTAACAGATACTCAGACCACCTTTTGGGGAAAGGTTGGAGCCCAGACAATGGGAATGATGACTGGAGGGATCACACCTTGTCCAAGGCTGCTTAGCTGCCTCACCTTCTATGTAAACCTAAACCTCATGTCAGGATCTCAAAGATAGACTGTGGAGGGAAGGTCATTGGACCACTTTGTCCCCCTTCCCAGTGTGGCCACACTGATCAAATCTCTTTTTTTTCTGCTTTTCGCTGTGGATTTGTCTTTTCAGTTGGCCTGTTGAGGATGAGTAGCCAAGGCTAGTTTATTAGGGGCTATGACCCTCATAGGTCTCATAACAAGTTAACAAGTCATAGTGAGATGTCAAAGCTTTAAAATTCAGACTCCATTTTAGAGAACCTGACCTAAGTTTGAACTCAGGTAGACTAACAGGCTGGTATCTAGCATTAGTTTCCAAGTTGCCCTCCCCCAACAAAACCTGAGCCTAGCTCTAGTCTCTAGGCTAATCTGCAACAAGAGCAGAGTTTCCAGGTTACACCCCCAATAAGACCAGTGTCTCCAGGTTATTCCCTCAACAAACCTGCGCCCCCAGGTTACACGCCCACCCCTTGCCTAGTGACTACCAATGCAGAGGGGGACAGAAATTAAGTTTATGATATGACTCCCAGCATCAGCCAATTCTGTTAAAGGCCTCAGTAGCTTCCCAATTAGATGCTTGCACAAGTATTCCCTGCTTGCTGCTTACTATAAAGCCCCATAGACATTCAGGGCTCTCCCACCACCAAAACCATCCTTATGGTGGAGCGTTGGGGGCGGGGGGAAGCTAGCTGGAATAAAATAAAGACCCTGCTGTGAGTTGCATCAGATTGGCTCCTGTGTGTGGTTTTGTGGATCACTAACATTTCCCTGGCACAACATTAGCTTGGAGAAAAGACTTATTTGGTCAGCAAGTTGACCTCGGTGGAGAGGAGAGATTGAAGAGTCCCACACCCTTGCTGGTACCCTATTAGCCCAAGGGCTCTTCCCGTCTCCCTGCTCCCTGCTTCAGGAAGGAGATGAGAGTTTGGATTATGTTCTGGACTCTTGATAAGTTTTCTCCAGGCAACACACCTCCCCTCGGTTTGGGGCTTCTTCTCACGATTACTTCAGGGTGGGCGTTGGATTGGCTTTTCTAGGATAGAGGCAGAGCACAGCTGGTAGGGGTTGCCTGAGTCCGGTAAGCCCCTGAGTTGTTTGTGTTCTTTTCAAGCCATTGTTAGCAATTCCATTTGGTTCCTAGCTTTATCTTTCAGGATCAGGCTCAGCCGTTTCTGGTTCTGTTGAACCAATTGAGCTACGATTACACCATGGATGACAGGCAGATCTTGTCAATTTGGAAGGCTTTGCAGACCTCTGAGCCCTTGGGGTACTGCTGATCATTAGGAGGGTGGAAATGTCTGATGGGAATTATATAACCGTGAAGAATACTGTGTCTACTCATTCGGTGCCTTTGATGACCCGGGAGAAAATTCTGGCTGAACAGCCCTTTGTAAACTCAGATCAGCATCTGAAACAGCACAGGGTGATACTGATCTGCTCCTGGACCTCCCAAAAACAAACCTGTGGCCATTTTGATTTTGCATTTATTTATTTATTTTTAACACATTGCTCTTTGCTTTTTGACATTGCCTCAATAAAAATATGCATGTGCAACACGAGTGTTTGGAGGGTGATTTTTTTTTTCTTTTGACCACATTAATATCTCGTAGCCCTCGCCTCTGTCTTCATTTGTCCTCGTTTGGAAACGTAATTAGATAAAATATAGGAAATGAAAGAATTTCGTTATGAGAGTGAAAAGGAAACCAGTGTAATAAGACTTCACTAAGGACCTAACTGTAAAAACCGACAGCATGTGGCTCCATGGGATGGTTAAGCAGAAGGGTTCTTTTCGAGATATGACTTGACTGAGCACAGTCACGGTCTGGGCAAGGTCAGGGGTGTCTGAGAGAGGATGGAGATGCGTAGTGAGAACAGCAGGAGCTGGGAATAGCTGAGAACTGCCAGGTTGTAAGGAGTCCTCTGACTTCTGCATGCATGCTGTGGAATGCATATGCATACGCAAAACGAACAAGTAAATAAATAAAATTATCTTTTTGCTGGTGAGTGGGGTTGTTTTGTTTGTTTGTTTGTTTGACTGTTATTTTTTTGAGACAGGGTTTCTCTGTGTAGCCCTGGCTGTCCTGTAACTGGCTCTGTCAACTAGGCTGGCCTTGAACTCAGAAATCTACCTGCCTCTGCCTCCTGAGTACTGGGGTTCTCTGTCATGTAGTTCAAGTTGACATCTGTATTATGTGTCAGGGTCAGGGCAAGACAGTACAAAGGTCCCTCCATCCTGTATTATTATTATTTGGTGGGGGGGGTTGAGACAGAGTTTCTCTATATAGCCCTGGCTGTCCTGGAACTCACTTTGCAGACCAGGCTGGCCTCAAACTCAGAAATCCACCTGCCTCTGCCTCCCAAGTTCTGGGATTAAAGGCATGTGACACCACGCCCGGCCATCCTGTATTCTTGCTGAAAGCATTTCATGTCCAACTATAGCAGGCTACTGAATTACAGTTATACCATCTTAGGAAAGTATTCCTAAGAGTAATTTTAACTGCTAAAACTATCTTAGGTAAACTGATCTCTGGTCCTGTAGACCAGCCATAGTATCACTGGTCATATAGATGACCCATAAATTCCTATATAAAGGATAACTGCCTGACCATTTAACTGCTATTTCTCAGCTTTCTGCTACTCTGCCTGAGACAGCCCCACCAGCAGTAAATAAAGGCCCCATGTAGATAGTTTTGTTGTTGTTGTTTTTTCCCTTCAGGTACCCCATAACATAACTAGAATCTGATCTCCTTGGTGAAGAAACCCATGGAAGATTACCGAACTGTATTCTAGTACCCGAGGCCAGGATGCCCCATAACTTACTTATCTTCTGTTCAACTTCTTGCTTTGTACAGACCTACCCTGCACCTGCTGCAGACCAATATTCCAGGATGTGGGTTTTGGCTTTAAAGCCCAGTGGTCTAAATGCTCTAGACTATACTGGATCTACAATATCCTATCCTATTTTAGTTCCAACAGGCCAGAATAAATACTTTCTCTTTCTCTTTCCTTTCTCTCCTCTCTCTCTCTCTCTCCCTCCCTCTCCCTACTTTTCTACTTTCTCTCCCTCCTCTCTCTCTCCCCCACTCCTCTCTCCTTTCTCTCTCCTTTCCTCTCTTTTCTCTCTCTCTCTCTCTCTCTCTCTCTCTCTCTCTCTCTCCCTCTTTCCCTCCCTCTTTCCCTCCCTCCCTCCCTCCCTCCCTCCCTCCCTCCCTCCCTCCCTCCCTCCCTCCCTCCCTTCTTTTCAATTCAGGGTTTCTCTGTGTAACCCTGGCTGTCCTGGAACTCACTCTATAGCCCAGGCTGGCCCCTAAACTCACAAAGATCAGCCTGCCTCTGCTTCCCTGGTGCTGGGATTTGCGCCTCTACACCTGACAGAATAAAGACTTTCAATTAGCTATACAATGTATCCCAGCAGTCATCCCAGTAACAGTTTGTAACAAAATGTTCTACCATCTACCCCTAAGGCTCAGATTTAGCACAAGGAAAACAATGTTAGAAGTAGCACTTCTTTTTTTCCCCCCACAGGGAAGTCCCAATTCAAAAAACCATGAAAGGAGAAATTGGCAGTTGTTACTGCCCTCCAGTCCTCCACTGCACCCCCCCCCCCCCAGGTAACGGGATGTCCCAGTTCAAAGAACAACCGCAAGATTTACATTCCCAATTGAATCAACTGCACCCACACTTGGAGCAGATCAATCAGCCAGAAAATCAATACCGAATTCTGTTTTTCTCTCTCTTTTTTAGAAACAAACACCCCTTGTGGTTTGGTCCACCCCCCCCCCCCCATACACTTTTCCCAATCCCAAGGCACAAACACCCCTGCTTTCATTTTTTTCTTTTTAAACCCTCCATATCCTGAACCTTGGCCTACCCTCCAGGGAGGATCATGGTCTGAGGTCGAGCTCACAAATAAACCCTAATGTGTTTATATCAGATCCTGAGTCCTTAGTGGTCTTGAGGATCTCTCAAATCAGACATAACAATATTCCTCATGGGTTATAAAGAAAACCTGGGCCGGGCGGTGGTGGCATACGCCTTTAATCCCAGCACTTGGGGGGCAGAGGCAGGCAGATTTCTGAGTTCCAGGTCAGCCTGGTCTACAAAGTGAGTTCCAGGACAGCCAGGGCTATACAGAGAAACCCTGTCTCAAAAAAACAAAAAAAACAAAAACAAAAACAAAAAACAAAAAAAAAAGATTTATTTATTTTATGTATATGAGTACACTGTAGCTGTACTGATGGTTGTGAGCCACCATGTGGTAGCTGGGAGTTTGAATTTAGGACCTCTGACCGGCCCCACTCATTCTGGCTTAAAGATTTATTATTATGCCTAAATTATACCTAAGTTACACTGTTGCTTACTTCAGACGCACCAGAAGAGGGCATCAGATCTCATTATGGATGGTTGTGAGCCATCATGTGGTTGCTGGGATTTGAACTCATAACCTTCAGAAGAGCAGTCAGTGCTCTTAACCGCTGAGCCATCTCTCCAGCCTGACTAATTTTTAATTGGCATGTGTTTTTTCATGCCCAATAAATGTCTTTCTTCATTGGCTGATTCAGCCCATGGGGTTTGAGGGTTTTCTGCTACCATTGGTTACCTCCAGAACTTCCCTGCCTTTAATTCTTGAACTGGCAGAGATCTTGTTACTTTTGGTTTGGCTTTAACAGAATCCAGGATCATTTGAAGGTCTGTGTAGGCTGCAGTCTGCCCACACATAGGGTGCATTCTGAGAGCATGTGTTGTGTAACTGTTTTTCTTTCTGAGATGAAATCATTCCACCATCCCACGGGAAATGCCTTACTCAAACTAGCTTCAGGAAGTTCCTGAAACCGACCAGATTCACTAGGCCCCTCCCTCCCTGTCAGAGTAAGCAATAAAAAAGCAGGGTCTCTGACAGGAGGAAGCTGCACCACACACACACACACACACACACACACACAAAGACTCTCAGACTAGCAAAACCTCAAAGAAGACTCTTGAAACCAGACCACACGCCTAGAAGAGGCTCATATCATCAAAGGTGCCTGGAAGAGGTTTAGACCAGAGTGTCTGGAAAAGAACACTCTCCAACCTGTTGAGGTGCTTGCAGCCTGAGCAGTGTGCTTCAGATTTCCCAGCTTGGTGACCTGTTACCCACATGGGGGTAGACTGTGGTGATACAGCTGTCTTTGAGTCATTTCTACTCCTGTAAGGAAGCCCTCACCTACCCTACCTAAGGTAACCCCCAAAACCTCACGGGTTCGCTTAGTTGGACTTAGGTGGTGTCCATACTTTGGTCTACCATAGGTTCCCTATCTGGGGTGAGTAGATGCATGTGTTGCCTCCCCCCTGGAAAAGTTTTGTTGTACAACAGCATAGGCCTGCCACTTTAAAAGACAGATCGCTAAGAGATCAGATGCAGCCACACCCTTCTGCACTTTGACCCCTGAGACAAAGGACTGACAGTCCCTGCTGAGAATGCACAGCTCTCTACTGGCTGAGGGGAGGTAGGGAATCAAACCCAGTCCCCCAAGGATAAAAAAGTCTGAATAGCCTCTTGTCGGGGGATTACTAGAAGCCCCCCAAAATACCTGCTGTGATTGTTACCAGGGTGACACGGCTCCTGGATCAAGTTGGGGGTTTTCCAGTAGCTGAGTTCATTCAGAGATCACGTTAATCATAAAATGGAGTCTGAAAGCAAAATGGAGTTTGTAATGTTCAGCTGGGCCCTTCACAAGGTTCAGAGAGAGTGGTTGTTTGGGTGCCTGACTCTGGAAGCTTATAGTGGATGGGCATGGGTGGCTGTTTGAAGGGTGTTTTGCGTGCTTGGGACAGTATCTGTCCATGGAGAGCTGGGGAGATGGCAGCTAGGATCTGCTACTCACTGCTTCAGAACTCACTGTGTAAATTAACTTTTATTTGCCTAGGTAATTGTCATCTCTGAGGCTCGCTCGCTCACTGAGTGAGTCTGCTAACCTAGGCCTGCAAGTTTCTAGCCTCCATACAGTCTTCTCTGGGCCTAGAGTGTTTTCAGCCTCTGAGACTCACTGCTGAAGAAGCTCACCCCTTCCTAATTCTTTCTGAGCTCTGGCTGGCTGGTTCAACTCAGCTGTTCCTGCTCAAACTCCTCTCCAAGCTGACTGACACAGTCTGGCTTCTCTGACTCTGCTTCTTGCCCAGCGTAGCCTCAAACTAACTCGAGAAATCTGTTCTAATCTTCTGGCTTCTTTCTCATCATCTCTGGCTCATTCTGTCTTTACCTGTGTCTAGCTTTTTCTCTCTCTGTAGCCTGTCTCTGTAGAACTCTCCTGGCAAAACTGCCTCTCTCCTCCCCTCTCTCCCTTCTCCCCTCTCTCCCCTCTCCTCCCCTCTCCTCCCCTCTCCTCCCCTCTCCCCTCTCCTCCCCTCTCCCCTCTCCTCCCCTCTCCCCTCTCCTCCCCTCCCCTCCTCTCTCTCTCTCTCTCTCTCTCTCTCTCTCTCTCTCTCTCTGCCTCTCCCCCCACTCCACTGCCCCTCAAGTAGTTTCCCTTTCCTCTCTCTTCTCATGATAGCTGGGCAGATCCTATTCTGTCTAATCTTTCTCTGATTCATCACTTAGTTTGCCTCTCAATTAGAAGTCACTTTCAAACAAGGGTGCCTCCTACTACAAACTAACTTTACCTTCATTCTTTGAGATTAAAGGTGTTTGTTTACTAAGGGTGTGTCTGTATTCTAGCCAGAGGAACTAAAGGTGTGTGCTAAGGGCTGAGCCACACCACAACTAGAAGCAACTTTTTTTCAGTAAATAACACAACCTCGGGGTTCACAGTGTGATCAAATACTCTACAACATCACTACTAGTAGCAGATCCGTTTCTGGGTCTCACCAGAGCCAAACCTCTGTATTATCCTTTTGCTTTCTGTAGTTTGACCCAGGCTGGAATCCCGAACATGGAGGGAAGAGGACAGACACCCACACCCACACCCACAACCACACACACACCAATTTTTGCACTCTGGTGGTGTCTTTGTGTTCTTTGGCTGTGGAGAGACATCATGACTATGACAACTCTTAGAAAGCATTTAATTAGGGGCTTGCATACAGTTTCAGAAGGTTGGTCCATTATCATCATGGTGTGGAGGAAGATGGCAAATAGGCAGACATATTGCTGGAGAAGTAGTTCACAGTTCTACATATGGATCCACAGGCAGCAGGAAGAGACTCTGGGCTCAGCATGAACTTTCAAATCCTCAAAGCCCACCCCCAACCCCCCAGTGACACACTTCCTTCCACAAGGCCACACCTCCTAATCCTTCTAATCCTTTCAGATAGTGATATTCCCTGGTGACTAAGCATTCAAATATATGAGTCTATGGGGGCCATTCTTATTTAGATCCCCACCTGTCTGAAGATGGGATTGGATGGTTTGGTTTTGCAGCTATCTGGAGGAATTGGGGGGAAAGTCCATGAAATGCCACCAGGAACTGGTGTTTTCTCTGTGAACTGAGGCCTTGGGCTGACCAGGCTCTGCTGCTGCTTGCATCCTCATCTTCCATCCTGGCCGTAGGCCCTCCTGGATTTTAACTTTGCTTCTTTGCTTCTGCACCCACAAATTGACCCTTGTGTCTTTCAAAGGTTGTCACTAACCAGCAGTGGTAGCCCCTACAGATTGTGTGGACAGCTGCCCTTTGTGCCACAGTCCCCACCTTGTATGCTGCTGAGGTTGCTGAGGCTCCATCCCAGCCAGTGACTCTCCACTTTGGTCACTCCTCATTTCCCTGAGGAAACCCATGGCACCAGGGGGCAGGTGGGATCAGCTTGTGTTTGGAGGACTTTGAAAAGAAACAGGTCCAGAAGATGTTAGAACATGGATCCCAGTGGACCAGCTGCCCCAAGTGTTTCCACACTAGCACCAGTCTGTAGCAGTCCCTACCCTGGGGCCCAGGTGAGGGAGGATAAGAGGAGAGGAGTCCAACCCCAGAGATGAGTGGAGAGGTCTGCAGACACACCAGATGGGGACCTGCTTACTGCCCAGTGTTCTTTATCTGAGCCGGGGACATGGAGCACCCTGCTGACATTTCCCTGTCTATGCTTCATGTTTGAAGGGTAGCTATCACTTGTAGTACACACGCACTAGACAAGAGCACACCCTTTTCCCGCCTTTCTGCACTTCCAATAACTTGGTGGCCAGAATGTTCTGCCACCCAGGACTTTCCCCCCAGGAGCTGTTACAGAGCCCTTGTGGCATGCCACAAAGGCAGAAGCCCTGAAGCAGCTGAGACACTCTACTCTGAGGCCTCCTTGGCTCTGTGATCCTGGTCACTCTCATCCCTTGAGCTGACCATCCATATGTGTAAGGATTTCTGTGTCCTGAATAACATTGCCTGGTCCTCTCTGTCTCAGGCCTTGATTTCTTCTTTGTGTTGGTATTTTGCTCCTGAATCAACTCTGCATTCTCAGGAGACTTTGTGCCTGGGGGTGATTTGTAGCATTCACACTGGGAGAATCTTTCTAGTACTTTATTTAGAATATTCACAGCTGAAATGTGCACAGAAGTGCACCTAAGAAGCCTCAACTGGATAGGAGCTGTGAGAGCTGATAGGAGCCATGTGGCTAGAGAGCTGGAGTGCTGTAGACCAAGGAGCCTGAGGCAGGAGGATCACAACTTTGAGGTCAGCTGAGACCACACAATGAGTTCCTGTCTCAAGACTAATTTAAATATTTTATTTATATATGTATGTGTGTATGTATGTTCATATGTATGTATATGTTTATATGTATGTTTGTATGTATGTGTGTTTGTATGTGTGTATGTATGTTTATATGTATGTCTATATGTATGTGTATGTATATATGTATGTATATGTATGTTTGTATGTGTGTACATGTATATATGTATGTTTGTATATATGTATATGTATGTTTGTGTGTGTGTATATATATATATGTATGTATGTTTATATGTATGTATGTATATTTGTATGTATGTAAGTATTTTTTAAGTCAAGTTATCTTGGACTATTTCCAGACCTTATAATAACTACTAACCTTCAACCCTGTCTGTCACCTACCATCCTTGAGGCAGCCAGCTATGACAGATCAGACTATGGAATGTGTGCTAAGCCCAACAGGTTCTGGCCCATACCCTCTGGCCCATAGCCCTCTAGACAAGCATGCGATAACATCCAGATCTTATAAAACACTTCCTCCCTGTGAAAGACAACACCCAGTCTTTAGGAGAGGTGTCTGCCTCTTGGCAGAGAATCCCCACCTACCTGATGACCTTTATCAGTAACCAGAGAACTTTGGCTGTTTTTTCAAATCACTGAGGCCATTGATTACAAAGAGGAGAGGTTTCTTCTGGCTTATGGTTTTGGAGGGTTCAGTCCATGGACAGTTTACCTATATCAGAGCAGCACATTCGCGTATGAGGGAGTGGCCGAGCAAGATGGCTCACCTCATAACCATGGAAGGAGAGAAAAGGACCCCTCTGTGACCTCTGACCTCCACTAGGCTCCACCTCTTAGAAGTTTCATCTCCAGCCAGGCAGTGGTGGCTCACACAGGCCTTTGATCCCAGAGCTTGGGAGGCAGAGGCTGGTGGATCTCTGAGTTCAAGGCCAGCCTGGTCTATAGAGTTCTAGGACAGCCAGGGCTACACAGAAAAACATCGCCTTGAAAACCAAACTAAACAAAACAAAACAGTTCCATCACCTTCCAGTAGTGCCAAGCCTTCAACTTCGTAGCCTATAATATAAATTGTACTATTATAGGTCAATAGCCGTGTTTTCTCTCTTTTTAATGCCTAGAAAATTTCAAGCAAGATGGAAATATCTACTTAACAGGCAAAAGCCAGGGACTGGAGAGATGGCTCAGCAGTTAAGTGCACTGTCTGCTCTTCCAGAAGTCCCGAGTTCAATTCCCAGCAACCACATGGTGGCTCACAACCAACTGTAATGGGATCCAATGTACTCTTCTCTGTGTGTCAGCAACAGGATGCTCATATACAGGAAGGAAGGAAGGAAGGAAGGAAGGAAGGAAGGAAGGAAGGAAGGAAGGAAAGGAAGGAAGGAAGGTAGGAAGAAGGAAAGAAAGAAAGAAAGAAAGAAAGAAAGAAAGAAAGAAAGAAAGAAAGAAAGAAAGAAAGGCAGGCAAAAACCAGGCTGGGACTATCGATAGCGTGCTCACCAAGCATGCACCAGATCTGGATTTAGTCCCCAGGATCACATGAAACTGGACATGGTGGCTCATATTTGCAATCCCAGCTCTAGGGAGGTGTGGGCAGAAGTACTAAAGTCATTCTTAGCTATGCAGAAAGCAAATCTGATCTAATGAGACCTAGCACACATCCATCCATCCATGGATACAGGCTAAAAGTCCAGGTGCATGTTCATTAAAGATGGGCCTCTGCTCGCCTCTGTGGATGCTAGACCACTTTCATGTTGCAATTTCACATCAGATTGGTCTGGTCATTTCTATCTCCTTCATGTTTCTTTTTTCTTTATCTTTTTTTGTTTGTTTGTTTTTGGTTTTTGTTTTTTCCAGACAGGGTTTCTCTGTATAGCCCTGGCTGTCCTGGAACTCACTCTGTAGACCAGGCTGGCCTGGAACTCAGAAATCCACCTGCCTCTGCCACTCAAGTGCTGGGATTAAAGGCATGTGCCACCACTGCCCAGCCTCCTTCATGTTTCTATAGGGTGGTCTCACTTGTTATTACCAAGATCCCAAGAGTCTGATGCTGCAAGCCTGCATTAGACCAGAAGCTGGGTCCTCAGCCTCCTGTTAGACCAGTTTTGTCAGGAGCTATTCTTTCGGGAAGATGGCCTCACAGGCTAGGATGAGGTCGCGGTGGTGTCTTATCAGCTGCTTGGCTTTCACTCAGCATGTCCCTATTGTCATAGCTCACATCACCCAAAAATGTGCTTTGTCGGGGCGGCTTGGGAACGTTGCCATAAAGTCGCCTCAAATTAGTTTGCTGTTGCACTCCTCTGACACTCTGACAAAAACAACTTAAGGGAGAAGGGGTTTCATCTTGGCTCACAGTTCAAGGGCACACAAGTTCAAGTCTGATGCGGTGGGGAAGTCAAAGTGGCAGAAGCTTGAGGCAGCTGCTTGCATGGCATCTACAGCCAGGATGCAGATTGTAACAAATGAAAGCTTTTGCTGGATCTATAACTCAATGGCCTACTGGCAGGTGGCAGGAGTTTCCAGAGGCGGGGCCTGGCAGTAGGCCATCCGGGTGTGCTCCTGAGCATGTTTGTTCCGGGGCCTTCTTCCTTCTTCTACCCTTTCCCTCCCTCCCTTACTGGAGTTCATCCCCAGCACCCATGTGTAAAGCTGGTTATAGCAGCAAGCACTTGTAACCCCAGCAAAGGCCAAGACAAGAGGGTCTCTGGAGCTTGCTGGCCAAATTGACGTGCAATGAGGGATCAGGTCTCAGAAAACAAGGCAGAGAACAATCCAGAGAGTCAGTGGACATCAACCTCTGGCCTCTATATGCCTGGCAGGAATATGCACATGCACCCCCATCCAACACACACACACACACACACACACACACACACACACACACAGAGGGAGAGAGAGAGAGAGATCTAAAGAAAATGATCTACCTTGTCAGAGCCACTGGGACAACCTTTGAAGACATAAACACTTGGAAGGCTGAGGCAGGAAGATGACTGTGAGTTCCAGGCCTGCCCAGGCTACAGAGCGATACCCTGTCTCCCAGGTGGAACTCATCTGCAGCTATGAAGAGCAATGAAAGAGCAATGTCTCTGGTTTCACAGGAACAAAGGCTCAGAGCTCAGTGAACTAGGAAGCAGAGGCCAATGGCCTGATTCCCATTAGGGAAAAATGCAGGGTTTAGAGACAATAACTCGTTACAATTAACAACAGATGAGCAACATTTAAAACTCCAAATATAACACTGGGAACATGAGAGCTGCAGTCCGTGAGGTAACAAATGGAAAGATCAGATTTGACACTGAAAATGTACCAATGTGTTTACAGGGAACAATGAGAGAGCAGGTTCCTGTGAGACCCAGCCTTCCACAAGGCTAAAGCTGTGATTTCTCATTGAAGGATTCTCTGCTTTGGGCTTGAACTAGACCCTTCTCCACCATGGCTCACATTGGCAATTCCCTCCTGCTGTTCTAATAGAATTTTAAGCCTGCAATTTTATTTCTGTCACTACCCCAGGCCACTAACTCAGAGGAGGAGACTCTGGCGTTTAGCTCCTTTTCATATCTGCAGGGCTCCCTCAGGAACATTTATACATAGCCTTTGTGTCAGGTCACAACTACACCTCCTCAGGTGGCTGCCAAGTGTCTCTGAGACACACCTAGCTTCAGCCCTCACTGTCCTCCCCCCCCCCACCCCCACCCCGTGGTGTTATCTGCAGAGAACTTCCTGGGGTTCGCTCTTGTCACAATCATAATCAAGATGCAGATGTGTTTGTCCTCCCAGATGTTAGGTGGTATACTCTGCTGCAAACCTTCTAGGCTGTAACTTCTTAAACACCCTTAGTCACAATAATGGGTTTTCTTTTCTTTTCTTTTCTTTTCTTTTCTTTTCTTTTCTTTCCTTTCCTTTCCTTTCCTTTCCTTTCCTTTCCTTTCCTTTCCTTTCCTTTTCTTCCTTCCTTCCTTCCTTCCTTCCTTCCTTCCTTCATTTTAATTTTGACACAGCATTGTGTAGCCTGGACTTGCCTGAAACTTGCTACGTGGTCAAGAATGATCTTGAGTGTCTGATCCTCGTGCCTCCCAAGAGCTGAGGTCACAGGCATGTGCTAGCTACTGCATCCGGTTTATAAGGCCTGGGAACGGAAGCCAGGGTCCTGTGTGCTAGGCAAACACTTTACCAACCAAGCCATGTCCCCAGCCCTCACTGCTGATAGTTTCTGTCACACATATTTTAATGGTCCAAGGAAGTTATGTGTCCTCACCACTACTACCAAGCATATATTCTGGAATGTTCTCCAGCTTATTGTTTGAGGCAAGCTCAGCCGGTCGGTCAAGTTCAAGGCAGTTATCTCGGTGACTCTGAGCTCTGCCTTTTTGCCTATTTCTTGTCAGTAGGCTTTCCTGTAATGTTTTAAATTCTCTTATATATTAATTTCTCAAGAATTTTAAATAACCAACAGGAAGAAAACACCAAACAAACCAGCCCCCTCCAATACTCTAACTGATCCTGCACACTGCTTTGACCTGGAAACCACTTCCAGTTCACTTTGACATCATAGTGTGGCCATACAAATTATTTAGCCTCAGTTCAAAGCCACAACAGCATACACATGATCATGGTAAAATTGTCTGTTCCTTTCAGTGTGGGTAGTTTATGCCAACTTTGGATGCCTGTGAGAACTTTTTTGTTGTT
The DNA here is from genome assembly GCF_000001635.26 of Mus musculus. Classification (NCBI taxonomy): domain Eukaryota; kingdom Metazoa; phylum Chordata; class Mammalia; order Rodentia; family Muridae; genus Mus; species Mus musculus. Next base: position 78,106,778 of record NC_000076.6, on the reverse strand, counting down.
GTTAAGATTTTATTTTTTATTTCTGTGTCTCTCTCTCTCTCTCTCTCTCTCTCTCTGTGTGTGTGTGTGTGTGTGTGTGTGTGTGTGTTCCACTTGCAGCTAGAAGAGGACCCCTGAAACTGGAGTTACAGACAGATGTGAGTTGCCATGTGGGTATCAAGAATTGAACCTGCTGGGCGTGGTGGCGCACGCCTTTAATCCCAGCACTTGGGAGGCAAAGGCAGGTGATTTCTGAGTTTGAGGCCAGCCTGGTCTACAGTGTGAGTTCCAGGACAGCCAGGACTACACAGGAAAACCCTATCTTGAAAAACAAAACAAAACAAGGATTGAACCTGCATTCTCTAGAAGAATAGCCGGTTCTTCTGCAGAGCCATTTCTCCAGCCCTGCCTGTGAGAATTGAATGTTTTATAATGAAAATAATACAGTTATGCTTAGGCTCTTTGTAGTTGTATTCAAATGTGTTTATATACTATCTTAGAGTGCACAGTTCAGAGGCATCAAATCCACTATACCACCTACGTCCAGAACTACCTTTTCCCTGATCCTGACAACTGCTCCCCTCGCCTCTGAATGTCCTACTACAGGGGCTTCATGTATGTGAAATCACAGAGCATGTATCCTTTCTTGTCTGGCCTATGGCTGGATCATCTACATCTGCGGTTCTCAACCTGTGGGTCGGAACCCCCCCAAGGACCCTCAGAAAACATATATTTACATTACAATTCCTAACAGTAGCAAAATTACACTTATGAAGTAGCGACGAAAATAATTTTGTGGTTGGGAGTCCCCACAACATGAAGAACCATATTAAAGGGTTGCAGCCTTAGGAAGGTGGAGAACCACCGATCTGTGCCATGGCGCAACAGCATTCCCTTCCTTTACAGGTTGGTTAGCATTTGGCCACTGTTCCGCATTGCGCCTGCTCACTCACCCGGCACTGGCACCTGGACTGCTTGCTTGTTTGCCAGCCTTCAGCTACTGTGAACAGCCTTGCTGTGAGTGAGGGCTACACACATCCATTTGAGCTCCTGCTTTCAATTCTTGCTGGGTCCCTACACAGAAACGAAAGTGAGTCACATGGGTCTATTTTTATTCTTTGAGGAACTCTCGGCTTCTCACAGTGGCTGTGCCACTAACGCTTCCACGGGGAATGGAGAGTCCCCGTGGCCCTGTCAGCGGTGGTTCTTGTTTTCAGTTTACCAATCGCCATCCTGATCTTGTGCAGCCATGCTTGCTGCAACTTGGATTTGCATTTCTCCGTGTGGGATTTTCACCCTGGTGTTGGCTGTTTGTCTATCATCTCTGGAGCTATTTGCATTCAAATCCTCCATCATTTTTTAAAAGTATATTCTACACGTTAACTCCTTATCACATATACAATTCGCAAATGTTTCTCTTCCATTCCACACGATGCAGTTTCACACCATCAGTATGTTCTCTGATGAACAGGAGTCTAACTTTACTGGATTCCTGTTTATCTCTGGCACAGCCTGTGCTTTCTGTATCTTATCCAGGAATCACTGCCAAGTTTTGGGTGTTTTTCCCCCCTACGATTTTCCCAGCCTCCTTTTTCCACCATTTAAAAGGGTTTTGTTGTTGTTGTGTTTTGTGTAGGGGTGAGGGAGTTGTACAGCTTCAGCCCATGCACAGAGGATGTAGGTCCATATTTGTAATGTGACGTAGATTCTATCTATCCCTTTGCCTCTGGATACACCAAAGGGCTTGCCAAGCTGCAGGGAGCCTTGTCCCCTGACCCCAGCCTTCTCCCTGAGACTCTTCTGTGTTGTTGTTTTGTTCTGTTCCTGGTTGTGAGTTTCTGGCCAAGTATGGAGATAGGATCCAATGAGTCTTTCAAGCCCATTTGTCTGAGTGCAGCTTGGATCTGCAAGTCAACTCACTAGGCGGCCGGCAGAGTCCTTGATGGGTGCGTGCCAGAAGCAATAAGAATCTAAGCCAGATGGTTATCATCTGGCCTGCCGATGTCCCTTTGGCTCCTATCATTCTCAATAAAGATTAGAAAAATGGGGAAATGTTACCAGTTTGGATTTTATTGCCTTCTGTAAATTCCATCCATTCCTAAGTGTCTTAAGCCGGCCGGCTGGCCCCTTCTGCCTGGACTCCTGCTCTGTCATCCCTGTCTGGACAGCTGGCAGCACTGTTGTGTGTCCTGCTCTGCTGTTGTGATTGTGTTGTCATGGCTACACAAGTGTCTTCATGGCTCTGGGAGAGGATCCAGGTATTTATGACCCTCCACACTCCCTAACGCCCCCTACATTAGGTACAACAATGTACAGACCACTGGCGCAGAGAGGGGATAGAACCCTAGGATTAGAAACCGATGTACACCCTGCCTGGGTAAAATCTATAAAGATCTTGAGGGTAGACCCTAAAGCCCCAAAGGCTTTTGTGGGCAGATGAGGTGGGCTGAAGTGGCTAGCTGAGAGATAAGCCTATCTTGGCCAAACCACTAATGATTTCCCTGGGGATGTCCTGTGGTTGTCACTGTGATGGTGGGTGGTATCCTGGGCTGGCCACTGTGATGGTGGCTGTCAGTCTTGGGGGCCCAAAGAGGACATTGGATCCCCTAGAGTTACAGGCGGTTGTGAGCCAACACGATTATAGGAACCAAACTCTAGTTCTACAGAGGAGCAGCAAGCACTCTGGACTGGACCCAGCTCCTTTCCTTGGGTTTATAATGGAAATGAGAAGAGTTTAGTAGAAGCAAAAGAACTGAACAACTGGAAGCCAACCATATGAACAACAACATGAACAACAATATGAGCAAAATGAACAAAAACATGAACAACAATATGAACAACCATGTGAATAACATGAACAACAACGTGAACAATGTGAACAAGAACGTCAACAACATGAACAACAATATGAGGCCCCTGAAGTGTTCCCTAGCTATGTTCCAAAGCCACATGAGGCTGTGCTAAAGTCTTCCCCTCACACTGCCACTGGAACCTTCTGGCTTGCGGAGGATCCTCTCAACAAGCACATACAATGGTGATGGCTGGCTGCATATCTGGGAGGCCAGCTAGAAGGCTTGATTGAGCTGTCTGTCTGTCTGTCTGTCTGCCAGGAGTTCCCTGTGCTGAGAGAGGGACAGACACACCTGCTCCCAAATGGAATTCCAGTCTGTGCTGTCTGATCCAGCACACTTCTCTACTCCATGTTTCATACAAGGTCGTCATTTCGCTATGTGCCTCAAATGTGTGTGTGTGTGTTCATAGAATATATATACATGTTACACAATATTACACACAGGGAGCTGCAGGTTTTGTGTCTTAGAGGAAGAGAGCTTCATCACATTGCCTCCCATATCACCGAGGTCAAATCAAATGTTGTAGCAGAGAAACTGCAGATCTGCTTATCCATTTGTGTCTACATGTGAACCTGAGCTTCCAGAAACATCACACATTGACAAGGTCATAAACAGCCCAGCAGCAGGCAGGGTGAGCATGACCTTCGCCTGCTACACTGTATGTATGCACATACATACACACACACACACACACACACACACACACACACACACACACACACAACCATGCACGTATGCATACATGAAAATATGTACTACTTGGCTGTAAACTATAATGGGACAATGGCATAAGTGTCTTGCTTCATTGCCTTGGCTTTTAGTAACACAGCAGCACAGAACTCTGACACCTTCTTCTGAACTCCTACAGTACCCATACACATGTGCACATACACACATATATATACATACTGCCTTAGTTAAGGTCATACTGCTGTGAACAGACACCATGACCAAGGCAACTCTTATAAAGGACAACATTTAATTGGGCTGGCTTACAGGTTCAGAGGTTCAGTCCATTATCTCTAAGGTGGGAGCATGGCAGCATCCAGGCAGGCATGGTGTAGGGGGAGCTGAGAGTTCTACATCTTCATCTGAAGGCTGCTAGTAGAATCCTGGCTTCAAGGCTGCTTGGATGAGGGTCTTAAAACCTATGCCCACAGTGACACACCTACTCCAACAAGGCCACACCTCCTATTAGTGCCACTCCCTGGGCCAAGCATATACAAACCATCACAGATACATACATACATACATACATACATACATACATACATACACATAATTCAAAATAATCTTTTAAAAATGTATCTGTGTGTGTGTGTGTGTGTGTGTGTGTGTGTGTATGTGTCTATATGTGTGCATGTACACACACCCACATGAGTTTGCCTGCAGAACCCAGAGAAGAGTGAGAAGTCCCTGGAGCTGGAGATATATCCAGTTGTGAGCTGCCAAACATGGGTTCTAGGAGCCAAATTTGAATCCTCTGCAAGGACAACAAGCACTATTAATTAGTTGCTGACCCATCTCTCTAACCTCTACACTTTTCTTTTTATTTATTTAAACACACAAAGGGATGTGAAGCTCTTACAGACCTGTACTCTATATCCCAGCTCCTCCTGCCTTAGCCCTGACCTAACACTTAGTGTTTGCAGGGGGCACCTCTGCTGGTCCTTATTTCTTGCTCATTCTCATCATCATATGTGACTAGGAAACACAGTTTGAAGTGGATGATGGGATTCATTTGTAGCAGGTGAATCCACAGTCCACACCTTTACCCCAGAATCTGGGACCCTGCAAAAGAAAAAACTGCTATAGATAGGATTTCCTGGAGATTTGGGGATGGACGTTAGCTGGGTAGTCCAAGTGGACAATGTCCTCACAGGAGGAAGGCAGAGAGGTTAGGCACCAGAAAGAATTCATGAGGAAAGAAGAGCAGGGGATGCTGGGATACCGTCCTTGGAGGAGGAGGAAACGCCAGAGCCGTCGGACACAGGGGGACCCCCGCATGCTGGAGAAGCCACAGCAGTGACTGACCTGGAAATCTACAAGGGCCCAGCTCTGTCCAGAGCATGAACTCCCTACAGAGACTGACGTTGAGCATCTGCCCTGGGAGTCGTTGAATGGTGGCCATTCTCTACGGTTGCAACTAGAAACTAACTAAACTGTTAAATTTTCCACTAAATGCTCTTTAGCAGCCTGAGAAGGAGGGTGTCTATGATGTAGTTAGAAGCTGCGTATCTGCCTTTCAGCTGACAGCTTTCGCTTATGAATCCTCTCGGCAAAACAGTAGCCTCTAGCCCAAGCTTGCAGTCATGTTTATTCGGCCACTTGAAAGGTTAAGAGGTTATCGCTGTCGGCTTGCTGCAGAGGACCTTCGTATATTGTGTTCCTGATGGCTACCGCTGAACTGTCTCTAGAGGGCAAGCACTGGGCAGGGGCTTCTTCCTTTAACGTGTCTCCTCAGCTTGGTCACTGCTTACAGGACCAGAAAACAGTATCTCCCAGGGTCCAGGCAGATGCCACCCTGGGGGGTTCCCCAGGGGAAGGGGAGAGCATACAGGATACCTCTGGGACTAGATGAGTGCGTGGGAGCTGGGTTGTAATAGTTTGCCTTGATATGCTTGTGTTCTAACGCTAACGATTCCCCCAAAACTGTTTGCACTAGAGGGTCTGCAAGTAGCTTCTGGGAACCTGCCCCCAGTTAATTCTGATTGGTAAAACCATCAGCCAATAGCTGGGGAGAAGAGAGAGAGAGAGGCGGGGTTTAGGTTTCCAGGGCTTGGGACCAGGATTGAGAAGAGGAAAAGAGCTGCCATACCTTAGGAGTGTTTGCAGAAGAGGAGAGAAGAGAGCACCCATGGCAGAAGACCGTGCAGGAGGGAGAACCAGAGCCACCATGTAAAAGGACTAAGAGAACGCGGCCCTGAGGGCTGCTCAGTTGTGTGTGTGTGTGTGTGTGTGTGTGTGTGTGTGTGTTTCATCTGGAAAGATAAATGGCAGGAAGGAACCCCCGTGCCAGGGTTTATTAAAATATTCCAACTGCACTGAACCATATCCAAGAATCACCTGACCCGTTCTGTGACCCTAAAGGGAGAGTTCTGCAGCATACAAGTCTCCAGCTCACGGACCCACTTAGCTCCGCCTACCAAAGTCCTACACTCTCCTTTTTGTGCACAAAATTCCTTGAAATGGTGAGATCCGGTTCATTTGTTACTATTCCTGAGACGTTTTACCAGAAAACAATGGTGGCCTATAAATCAAAAATAAAAATCTTCCACATGCACATGATATAGAACTTTTCCAGCTCTGACTGGGACAGTCACCACCTGTGATACCCTTCAGCACTCATGTGTTCATTTCCAGGACATGTCTAGAGATCCTGGGAACCCCCAACCTGTATATCCACACCATCCAGAGAGCCATCCAGATGTTGTGGTTGCAAGGCAATGTTCCTGTATATGTCTCTTCTCCCTAGAAACACACCAGTCCTAGAGGGTCAGGATTACTTCACCTCAGAGTCTGTAAAGACCCTGCTTTAGTGAGCATGGTGCAGCCTCAGCACTCCTTTTTCTCCTACTTAAGTCCAGAGTCCCACACCCACTCATCTTTGGACTCCCTTTCTCCTGGAGATGTACCTTCTGGCTTACCTATCAGTCTTAGGGTTTTACTGTTGTGAACAGACACCATGACCAAGACAACTCTTATAAAGAACAACATTTAATTGGGGCTGGCTTACAGGTTCATAGGTTCAGTCCATTATCATCAAGGTAGGAACATGGCAGCATCCAGGCAGGCATGGTGCTGGAGAAGGAGCTGAGAGTTCTATCTCTTGTTCTAAAGGCAAACATGAGAATACTGGCTTCCAGGAAGCTCAGAGGAAGGTCTTGCAGCCCACACCTACAAGGTCACCTACTCCAACAGGGCCACACCCACTTCAACAGGCCACACCTCCAAATAGTGCCATTCCTTGGGCCAAGCATATTCAAACCACCACACTATCCTTCCTGTGGACTTCAGGGCTCTTGGCAACTGTGGTCCCCTTGCTGTGCTAAACCATGTCCTTAAGTGTTATTTAGTAGAATGTTGGAAGGACATTTTTCTAGTTTGCCACTGGTTGTCCCAGGCCTAAACCTACTCTCATGTCTCACACTGGGCAGATGGTTTGGTGAAAAGGAACCCTTCTTAGGGGGTTCTGAGCTGGTGCAGCAGCCCCACCTCCAGGGAGAATAGTCCTTCCTCTCTCCCCAACCCAAACCCATTTTGGATTGTTTCTTAGAATCTTTCAGCATCTTTGTTCTCCCTTGCTGCTCTGATGTTCACAGATGTGTCTGGTGGGCTTCCATGAGTGTGCTTCACCATGGACTGTCTATTCACCCCTCACCTGGAAACCTGATGCTCTCCATGCTTAGAACCCCTCTCTTTGCACAGCTTTGCAGAGCCCCCACACGTGTACACTAGGCAGTGTGTGTGTGTGCATGTGTGAGATCTGTCTCTGTCTCTCTCTGAAACAGGGTTTCATGTATCCCAACCTGGCCTCCAGCTTGATACATGACTGATTTGAACCTGGGTCTTTTGATCCTCCTGAGTGCTAGAATTACCAGCATATGCCACTGCACTCAGTTCATGAAATGCTAAGGATCCAACCAGGGCCTTCATGCAAGCTAAGCAAACACCAGGCCAATGGAGCTATATCCCCAGCCCTCTCTCTCCCTCCCTTATAAAACCCCTGGGATCCGATCCTGGGCCCTACCCTGATGTTGCCTCTCCATGTTGTATGCATGGCCTTTGCTCCAAGGGGAACATCAGCCTCCTGGATGTATCTTCTCTTCCTTGTTCACGGTCAGCTTGCCTTCATTGTCAGCACACTAGTCTCCATGGCGATTGCACTTTAAGCTTTCCAAGTTCTCATCCAGCTTTCTTTTCTCTGGCTAGTCACATGCTTTCTCTCTTTACCCTGACCTCTGCCTTATTTACAATTCAAGGCGGCCACCGCTGCTGGCCCTCTCTTGACTCTGTGGTAAGGACTGTTGGGTTCTAGAACTTTCTGATGGAGGTAGAAAGAAGGGGGCAGGCTACATCCCAGGACAAGGAGGAACAGTGCCTAGTGTTACAGCCCAAATGTCTGTGTTCCCAAAGTTCATGATGAGATTCTTGCCTCTATAAGGGTAGTGTTAGGAGGTGGGGGGCCTTGTGAGTGATAGGGTCATAAGGGAGAAGTCCTTCAGGTCTTTAGTGACAATGACCTGAGATTTGGAGTACTTGTTTACCTCATCTTTGCTAGGACAGGACACAGTGACACCCTGTGTACCTTTGCCAGAACTCCTGGTATTTGCACCCAACCTGTGTTGACTAAGACCCTTTGTGGTGGGGCCAGGATTATGCCTCTTTCACAATTTTTGAAGGCTGGGCATCTAGAAATGGAGATCCTGATGAGGGATGAGGTAACCAGGGTGCTAAGCCAATGCGTGATGCTGGGGTTTCCAAAATATCAGGTCCAACCACCTGATGTCCACAAAGGAAGCAAACAAGAGTAACCAAGAAAATGCAGAAGATTTTTTTTTTACCATCATGATAGTGCAGAAGTACAGACCACATACTTGGCATTAGTTTTAACTTCAGACACCACTAAGCCTCCTTTTTAACAGAGAACTGGGTGGGGCAGTGGTCAGAGATGCCTTTGTCCTATGTGGTTGGCTTGATCTCTTAGGATTTCATGTGAAGAGACACAATGACCAAAGCAACTCTTATAAAGGACAACATTTAACTGGGGCTGGCTTACAGGTTTGGAGGTTTAGTCCATCATCATGATGGCAGGAGGCACGGATGCTGGAGAAGGAGCTCAGAGTTCTACATCTTAATCCAAAGGCAGTCAAGAGAAGTCTCCCCTGAAGGCAGCTAGGAGGGGGGGTCTTTTCCTCCCTGGGTGGAGCTTGAGCAATAGTAGCTCTCAGAGCCTGCCTACACCAAAGGCCGCTCCTGTTCCAACAAGTCCACATCTAATAGTGGCACTTCCTATGGGCCAAGTATGTTCAAACCACCACAATCACCATCCCAGTCCTGTCTCTACAAGGAGATTCTGAGAGCACCTCACTGCCTGAGGCCTCACATGTTCTCTGTCTCCGTGAGTCACCTACTCAGCAAGGGGACACCTAAGGAGACTCTCAGGTGCCTTTGGGACATCTGAAATGGAACACTAACCATGACAGTCAGGGCCTTAGATCCTTCAGCCTTGAATGAGATGAAATGGTATCAGGGGTGTCCAGACCACAAATCCTTGTGTGATTAGTAGGTTTGTCAATACCTCGCAGCACCTGTTACAGAGGCTGTACCAAGATCCACCTATAGAGTTTGGTTCCCTTCAATCTCTTGTTAACACTGGATCACAGTTGGAGGCTCTAGGATGCTCAGGAAGAGGGGGCTAATGCATGAGACCTCTCCACAACGATGCTTTCTTTACCCAAAGTGGACTGCATAGGGACACTGCTGTCACTGTGAGGGCAGAGAAACCCACTCTCTTCTCCTAGAGCCAGCTCCCTAATGCCTTTACAGAATTACTGTGGGAAGCCACATGTGCCGTTGCAGGGTGGCGCTGGCTACCGCTGGCCACCACGCATTCATAGGCAGTAAAGTTTTTTGCCAAGATGAGGTTTTGAGAATTAACCAATCAGATGAGAGACATATTAACCAATCAGATGAGAGAGAAGTTAACCAATCAGATGTGAGACATGCAAATGAGGTGGTAAGCATAATCCATGCATAACCAATCCAGGTGTGAGACACGCCTCTCCTAGGCCTATATAAGCAACACCAGTTCTGGGCTTGGGGACTCTTTGCCTCTGCAATCAAGCTCTCCCAATAAACGTGTGCAGAAGGATCCTGTTGCAGAGTCGTTCTTGCTGGCGAGTTGGGCACGCACAAGAAATTACTTCTTCCTACAGTCCTCACTCAGCCCCAGCCTGATCTCTTCTGCTACAGTAGTTTGGGTAGCTGGCCTCAGTTGCTTCAATGTAGCCTTTTCCACTATCAAGCTGTTTGTCTCCTGCAGAGAACAGAGACTTAGAGCCCTGCTCTCAGGCCCTCTGGCCCTTGCATAACAAGACATGCAAATGAGACCTCAATGATGCAAGCTGTCCCTCTAGGCATCTGGGACTGCTTGTGGTGACTTAGGAGGTACTGGGACTTTTCCTGCTTTTGCTGGCACTAGACTTTCTTTTGGAACTCTGGGCTAAATTGTGACTTCCTGAGCCAGAGATTATAAATACCTGTCTCTTAGTCTTCCCGCCTAGCATGTAGTAGATGTTCAACAAATGCCTGTAGATGGATGGCCGAAGCAGTTAGGACCTCTGCCAAGAGAGTTTTGGGCTTGGTAGAGACCAAGCTGTGCAGGGTGGGGGGAGGGTTTTCTGTTTTCTTTATTGGGAGCCATGGACACATGGTCTTAACAGTCATGAAAATCAAGGCTGCAAACTTGGAATGTCTTTCTCTGGGGAACAAATCCTTGGCGCTAGCACAAGGGCTTCTGGGTTTAGGGAAGGTCACTTGCTCTCACAAGCTCACAGTCCTAGGGCGTCCTCTGAGCTACTGGCTCACTACACACTGCAGTTCCTGATGGCTCAGCAAAGCCACCCAGCACCTTGGGTCACACCCATGCTGACCAGACTCTGCTGAGCCCTTGACCACAACCAAGAAGTAGGGCTTAAGATAGAAGCCTCAGAAAAGGGATCCAGCTACTATCTGCTGTCCACTGAGCCCAGGAGAGGTTGGTTCAAGGCCTTTCTTATTCCTCACTTAGGCCAGCTACAGTCAGGAGTTACAGCCCCAGGAACTGTCACTCATCTGCATTGACCACAGAGTAGCCATGGAGAGTGGTCTGTGGTTTCCCAGCCCCACAGGACAGACGGTGTCTGTATTAGTTGCTTTTCTGGTTGCTATAACAAAATACCTGACAAATACTTGATATAAAGCAAGAAGGTTTTATCCTGGCTTACAGAAAAGGCACAGTGGTAGGAGCTCAAGGCCATGGCCCACATTACAGCTGCAGTCAAGAACCAGAGAGAGAAAGAGACAGACAGAGAGAGAGAGAGAGAGAGAGAGAGAAAGAAAGAGAGAGAGAGAGAGAGATGCATGCTGGCTCTTGGCTTGCTTGGGTTTGTTTGGTTTTTTTTGAGTCAGGGTTTCTCTGTGTAGCCCTGGCTGTCCTGGAACTTACTCTGTAGACCAGGCTGGCCTCGAACTCAGAAATCTGCCTGCCTCTGCCTCCCAAGTGCTGGGATTAAAGGCGTGCACTGCCACCACCACCTGGAGGCTTGCTTGTTTTTATGAAGTCCAGGACCCCCAAGTATAGAATGGTGCTGCCCACAGTTAGGGTGAGTATGGGTCTTCTGACATAAATAACCCTAATCTAGAAAATCCTCCACAGACATTCCCAGAGGCTCTTCTCCTCTTCTGTCAAATGACAGTCAACATAAAGCATCACAGAGATCCAAAGCCAGTAGACCAGTCCAGCCCAGCTGGCCACATCTGCCTGATAGCTGCTTCAGTACTAACCATCCCCCATCCCTCACCCCCACCCCCACTCCCATGCTGACTCTTCTCCCAGGCTTCCCTGCACCACACTTTACTTCCTGTCCAGCCTCTTCCACTTTGAGCCATATAAGCTTGGGGCTAATTCATTTCCCCTTCATCTTCATTCATTAGCCTTCCATCAGATATGAGAAGTTAGCTGGCTCTGGGATCCAGGCATCCTCACCCACAGGTCCACAAAAAAGGGGCTGTCCTAGCCAGAGTGAGGCCAGTGGGTTTGCCTTCAGCATGGTGGACTTCCGGGAGAGTGGCCCATCTATCAGTGCATTTTGGACAACAGGGAAATAGTGGGCAAGGGGAAATGGGACAGAGTCCCAGCAAGCATGGGGCATTGTGGTTAGGAGTGTCCCCAGAGAATCAGAAGCCTTCCCAGCAAGGAAGTGGGACAGCATCTCCACCTAGCTCTAAGCCAGTGGCCCTCCCTCACCCTCCCTCATGCTGCAACCCTTTATACAGTTCCTCATGTTGTGGTAACCCCCAACCAAAAAATATTTCACTGCTACTTCATAACTGTGATTTTTGCTACTGTTATGAATCGTAATGCAAATATCTGACATGCAGAATATCTGATATTCGACCCCTATGGAGAGTCACAACCCACGGGTCAAGAATCAATGCTCTAAGCAATGACCATATTCCTTAACTCCATGTAAACTTTTTCATACCTCTGACCAGTTTTCTCCCTTAAAATGAACCAAATGACATTTTTACCACAGAAGCATCCTTAGTTTGTCTGATAGTCGTGATCTACTCTTTTCAAAGGTTATCTTTTAGTGTGAGTAGCATAGGGATGGTTAAGTGAGAACTCCTGAGTCTACATGTAATGGTTAGCATTGATTAGCAACTTGGCAGGATCAAGAAGCAGCTGGAGTGTGTGTGTTAGGGAGTTTCTAGATTGGATTGGAGCTAGACTTTGCTACTTTGTAAATTCTTCTTTCTGCCCTTCTCCATCCCTTTTCTTCCACCCTTTCAGCCCTTTAACACTAGATAAGAGAGAAAAGAGGATAGAGAAGAAAGGAAAGAGATCTTTGAATAAATCAGGGATTGTAAGGGAGTAACATTGTACTGACTGGTTTTATGTGTCAACTTGACACAAGCTGGAGTTATCACAGAAAAAGGAGCCTCCCTTGAGAAAATGCCTCCATGAGATCCAGCTGTAAGGCATTTTCTCAATTAGTGATCAAGGGGGAAAGGCCTCTTGTGGGTGGGACCATCTCCGGGCTGGTAGTCTTGGGTTCTATAAAGTAGGCTGAGCAAGCCAGGGGAAGCAAGCCAGTAAGTAACATCCCTCTATGTCTTCTTTATTAGCTCCTGCTTCCTGACCTGCTTGAGTTCCTTTCCTGAATTCCTTTGTAGTGAACAGCAATGTGGAAGTGTAAGCTGAATAAAACCTTTCCTCCCCAACTTGCTTCTTGGTCATGATGTTTGTGCAGGAATACAAAGCCTGACTGAGACATTATTTTAGTCTACTTCCTGCTAATTAAGGGTGTTGAGTTCTTTGGGGCAAGTTTGATCTTTGCCATCAGGATATCTAATTTCTTCTTTTCTTTTCTTCTTCTTCTCTTTCCTCCTCCTCCTCCTCCTCCTCCTCCTCCTCCTCCTCCTCCTCCTCCTTCTTCTTCTTCTTCTCCTCCTCCTCCCTCCTCCTCCTCCCCCTCCTCCTCCTCCTTCTTCTTCTTCTCTTCTCTGTTTCTTCATTGCACACAACTACTTAACAAACCATGACCACCAACAACAACCAAAACCCTGTCACATCTCAGGGCTTTAGCATTATATATGTATACACACACACCTACATATACTCTCTGAAAAGTTCTCAGAATTCCGAATGTTACACAATCAAAGAAACTCTGTAGCTGGCAAAATCATGCCCCTGCTAGAGCATGAAACAGATCATAGTCAGCTGCTGTGGACAGTCTGAAGCAACTCCATATCCCACATCTGGGATTAAAATGGGAAAATAGTCTTATAAAATAGTCTTATATATTTTGTGTGTTTTTTTTTTTTTTTTAAGAAACCAAATCCTCCACAGTTGTTACTACATTGGATGAGCTGAGACACAGAGATATAAACTAAATGTGGGAAGCACAATTCTATGGGCTGGGGCCCTGGATCTTGAATTCCAGTTCTGAGGAGGCAGACAGAGACAGATCTCCAAGTTCAAGGCCAGCCTGGTCTACAGTGTGAGTTCCAAGACAGCCAGGACTACACAGAGAAACTCTGTCTTGAAAATGAGAGAGAGAGAGACTGTCATCCCTTCTCTGCCATGAACTTGAACTGTAATCTAAAATGCCCCTTTCTTTAAAAAAATAAAAATCTTCCTTACGTTTTTGTCCGTTATTTTGTTTTGTCCATAAAAAAGTAACTAAGACATCGCCCAGGCCCTGCCCTGCCCTACCCACTCATGATATAAGAGAGTGAAACCAATGTGCTCACGGAGGTGTGGCTCCCATGGGACACATCAAATCGAAAGAGATACGGTCCTGTGAGCAAGTTGGTTCCGGTCTGGGGAAACCCCCGGATGTGCGGCCTCGGAGGAGACATGCACGAGGAATCTTAGGAAACATCGGAGACAGGCATGACCAGGTGTCTGCTTGGACGAACGGGATCACTGTTAATGTAGGTCTGTGTCCCTACAGCTAACCTATCGGGTTGACCCTACACTCGCTACCAGGGCCTCCCGATTGACTGTTGGCCCTGGGCAGTGACCTGCAGAGGCTCTGACCACTGTGGCCTCTCCTTAAGCCTCTGCAGTGTGCTCATAGCTGACTGACAGTGGGCCATCCTCGGATGGTCAGAATTTGGCCCATCTTTTCAGGGAACTCCCTCTGTTGCAGGGCCTCTTACTACATCTCCTTTCCTCCACGGACACCGAGAGCCTCAGGCCGAAATGGACTGGCTACCCAATTGCCCTGCTGTTTGAGCTGTGAGCCAGCATCCCTTGGCAGGTTGTTGCCGCTGCTGCTGCTGCTGTCGCTGCTACTGTCACCGCCGCCGCCGCCACCGCCGCATTTGCCTGGCCACCCACGCACAGATGCGCCACCATTGTTTTCTATTTCCTCTTGAGTGCTTGGTGGCACCTGTGCCACATGGACTCCATTACCTCAAGATGGGAGAAGGTTTTGGGGGTGAAGAGCTTGAGGCAGATTCAGCGATTGTCCTCAAGGAACCTGCTGTCCGGGGTGACCCATCTTCCTGACCTCGTAAAGCTCAGGTTTGCTCCAGGAGCAAAAGACCAAACTTGAGATAAAAATACCAGGGCCAGCTGCCCCGGCGCTACATTGACTATGGTTTTGCCTCTGCGGTCATGAAGAATTCCAGGCTTGGATGACTCACTGGATCTGAGCCTCCAGCCAAGTGGGATCTGTCACCTCATTCTATCAAGTAAAGTTGGAGCCACAGGGAAGTTCTCCCAGGGCAAGGAACTGGGTAGGTCTCTATCATAAAGGGGTCTTAGATCATCAGGTGAAGGGAAGAGACACCTAGGTTAGGAAGAGTCCTCCTCCCCACCCCACCCCCACCCCCACCCTGCAATGGCAGTAGAAGGAGCAGTAGGTGCTGATCACCTGCACAACCCTGACAGGTGAGCCTACACAGGAGTGGGCACTGTTCAAAGGCAAGACATGAGGACCTCATCCAGGGAGGTGGTGATGGCACACAGAAAGTGCAGATCCTCAAGGCAGGGATGTCTGGGACAAGGATGGTCACATGAAGAAAGCCCATTTGTAGACATGCTCTTCTGCAGAATACCTACTTCCACACCTTCAGAGATGCCCACCTCACAGGTTTCTACCTGCAGGGTACCTACTTACAGGCATCTATATGCACAGATGCCTACCTATAAGGTAACCACTTATACAGTTGTCCACCTTCATAATGCCCACTTACATAGTTGCTCATCTGCAGGATGCCCACCTGCACAGGAACCCACCTGCACAGACACCCACCTGCAAAATGCCCACCTGCACAGGCACCCACCTGCAGGGTGCCCACCTGCACAGGCACCCACCTGCAGGGTGCCCACCTGCACAGGCACTCACCTTCAGGGTGCCCACCTGCACAGGCACCCACCTGCAGAATGCCCACCTGCACAGGCACCCACCTGCAGGATGCCCACCTGCACAGACATCCACCTGCTCAGACACACAGTCTCAGACCTGAGGCAATAGCAGGTAGTTTCCAAGCCCACCTGCACAGACGCCCACCTGCAGGATGCCCATATGCTCAGACACACAGTCTCAGACTTAAGGCCATAGCAGGTAATCTCCAAGTCTTGTCTGATCAAGAATCAACAGATTTGAGAAAATTCCCAGACCTCTGCTGAGCCAGATGCTCTGGGTGCCACCTGTTTTCCAGGAAAACAGTGGTTGGCTGGGAACCTACCTCCACCCACCATAGTGAAGTTCAGTACAGCTCTCCGGTGGGTAGACCTTAGACCACAAGTAATCTGAGACTTTGGACTTTCCATCAGCTGGGTATGGTGACTTCAGAAAGGAACCCAGGGCCTGCTCCCCACCCCCACCTCCACCCCCTGCCCCAGCACTTCCAGTCCCTTGCCAATGTCCTTCCAGAACATAGCATCTGTTCCAGAACGCTTAGGAATCTGGAGCCTGTGCCGGTGGCAGAGACACAAGGAACCATCATCAGTCACTAAACAGAGCAGGTGGGTGCAGCACACTCACCACTGTCAAGAATTCACACTGAGGAACAAAATAAAACCTAATCCAGGAACATGAACAGGAAAAGAGCAAGAAGTCCTTAGTGAACAGACTACCAAGATAAGGGTAGTAGGCATTTTACAGTCACCGCGTGCCAAGCCTGGGGTGTGGCTGATGAAGTAGATGCATCTGCACCGCTGAGATTCAGCCTAGGTGGCCCTGCCCAACCCCAGCACCTCCCCCCAGCCCCATGCAAGAACTCTTGCTCCAGCCTCTGCGTCAGGCCTGTGCAGCCCTCCTGAAGTCTGTCTGTTGCTGGGGCTCCTCCCAGATCTCTAGCCAGGCATCCCTCCAAGGCAGAGGGTATGAATGTCAGATTCCTGGCAGATCTCATTCCCAGGACCCACAGGAACTGACGAATGAAGTTTCAACCAACGTCATCTCTCAGATAGCCTCTCAGAAAACAGAAGTGCTCCACTTCGGTCTGTCATCTATCCTGTTATCCAGAGCTGGTGTAACTCTCACGTCCTCTGGCTAGCTGATACTTTGGGGTTTTTTGTTTTGTTTTGTTGTTGTTGGTGGTGGTGGTGGTGGTAGTGGTGGTGGTTTTTTTATTTTTTGTTTTTGGGTTTTTGTTGTTGTTGTTGGTTGGTTGGTTGGTTGGTTAGTTGGTTGGTTGGTTGGTTTTTTGGTTTTTTTTTTGGAGACAGGGTTTCTCTGTGTAGCCCTGGCTGTCCTGGAACTCACTCTGTAGACAAGGCTGGCCTTGAACTCAGAAATCTGCCTGCCTCTATCTCCCGAGTGCTGGGATTAAAGGCGTGCACCACCACTGCCTGGCTAGCTGGTACTTTCTGACTGACCTAAGATTTGTATTTGTCCTACATCTCCAATACCCAGAACATGAATGAATGAATGAATGAATGAATGAATGAGACAGAAGAGTAAAAATGGGCAAACGGATTGTTATGATGAGTGATGAATGAATGAATATGGTATGAATATGATATGAATGACTGCAGGATGAACTAAAGAGCACAGGATGAATGAGTCCTAGAGGAATTAAAATGAATGAATATAGCAAGAGAAATATCCTGGATCTTGGGCTCACAGGAACAAACTCAGGGCCCTCGGTGGAGTGTCAATAGGAACTGTCATAAACAAAAAGGATTGGGTCTTTTCTTTTTCTTTTGTTTTACTTTATGTGTGTGTGTGGATTGTCTGCATGTATGTGTGTGTACCACATGTGTGCAGTGGCCATGGGGGCGATAAAAGGGTGTCAGGTGCCCTGAAACTGGAGTTACAGACAGTTATGAGCTGCAATCTGGGAACCAAACCCAGATTCTCTGGGAGAACAGCAAGGGCTTTTAACCAATGTGCCATCTCTCCAGTCCCACAAAGACACTGGGTGAGTTTTTTGGTGTTTGTTTGTTTGTTTGTTTGTTTTTCTGGTTTTGTTTGTTTGTTTGTTTGTTTTTTGAGGAGGTTTTAAAAAATTATTTATAATTATTAATTTCTTTCTATTTCATGTACATTGGCGTTTTGCCTGCACGTATATCTGTGTGAAGGTGTCAGATCCACTGGAACTGGAGTTACAGACAGTTGTGAGCTGATGTGTGAGTGCTGGGAATTGAACCTGGGTCCTTGGGAAGAGCAACCAGAGCTCATAACTGCTGAGCCATCTCTCCAGCCTGTTTTGTTGCTGTTGTTGTTGTTGTTGTTGTTGTTGTTGTTGTTGTTGTTGTTTTAACAGAACTGATAAAAAATTCTCTTTATCAAGTGAGCTTCAAAAGAACACAGGCATGCTGTTCAGGGCCAATGGGGCTTTTGGACTGGACCATTTTTTTAAAAGCTCATTCATGGACTTAACCTACAGCCCCAAGGACAGGGCTGTAACGTAAGAAGACTCCCTGGCCAGTTGGTCAGGGGATCTGACAGGTGAAGCTGTATGGTCAATGGGACATGCCAAGACCTAGATGCATAGTTGGGGAGGTTGCCTAGCCCTGATGGATGGCAGAGAGCAGAGAGCAGGGCGACCTGGGAAATCTGCTCTCCAAACCAAACTAAAGAGAACACAGCCAGGTTTACTGTGCCTGCCAACTGTTGCAGTAGAACTCAGCACACTCCTGGAGGCACCTGGGTGCTGCCAGTCAGGTTCTACCTCCTGTAGTCAGTATTGCCACAGTGTGCAGGGGAGGGGAGGGGCCGAGGAGTCAGGGCAGGCAGGTGAAGGACCATCCCGAACATCACATGATCTGGATGACTCTCCTCACTCCTCTAAGGGCCACTGTGCTGGGGAGCAGTGTGCAGTGCCTAGGTCCTTGGTAGTGTTTGCCAGTTGCATTGGATCAAAGTCAGGATTCTCCCAAAATCCAGCCCTGCTGACCTCTGCCTGGGCAACCGTTTGTGATTATGTGGTCAGAGCAACTCATGCCCCTCTCTGGAATATCAAGCTGGGAACCACTCATGAAAAGACAGCCTGTGCTGCCACACTGTCCTTAGGGTCCTGGAGAGCCCAGCAGAAGAGTGAGATCCTGGGAGGACACCTGGCCTGGCCTGCACTTACCTGCTAGGAACTTCATTTTAATGCCTGGTCCCTCCCAAGACCTCCTGTAACTGCCAGGGGATGGAGCGGCTATAATCTCCTAGCCTTCTAATGCTAGGCTACTGGTAAGCCCACTCATGCTGGCTCACCTAAGGCATGGCGTGTTCCCCAGTTCCAGAGCTGGATGCTCTTGGCAGGTGGTCTTTGGCCTCAAGCACCTGTGTTCTGCAAGGCTCTTCCTGAGAGTTTTTCCCTATGTCTCTCATTTTCAAGCCAAGCATCTTGTCATTTTTCTGTCACCTGAGGGGCTGAGTTCAGTGGATACAGGAATGGCAGATGCCAAGAACCAGTTCGCCCATCTCTGTGTGCCAAACGCTTTCAAGACGCATCTCAAGCCCTGTCGGATGGACTTGGTCCCAGCTGGCAATGGGTACCACTGTTCCCAGCACCCTCTGGGGGATTTCTACTCTGTAGATCTTCCCCAGAGCCCCAGAGCCCAAGGTAGGGGCAGTCTCATCCCAGCCCAGGTAAAAGAAGAGGACCGCTCAAGTCCCTCATCCAGAAGTAGTCCTGTGTCTCTAAACCTTTTCTCATGGCTTCCCCCAGAGAATGAACATTCAGGCCCAGCCAGGCCAGTGCTTTGACACATCTGATCATTACCTGATGGCCCTTACAGGGATTCCCCCAGCTAGGCAAATGGGTGCCACCCACCTGTTCACAAAGGGTCTGTCTTCTGGGATACCCAGCCCCTTGCTGTGTTCAGACCTCTTAAGACTTTTTCAGGAAATGAAACTCCCATGTTCCAGCAGCACCGGCAGGCTTTGAGACCTCAGCAGAAAGGTCTTGTCCTATACGGATCCTGGGTCTACAAAAGTGCCCACTTCCTCTTTCAGGCCAGAGAAGCAGACAGGAACTCAACATCTACTGCACTCACTCTTGAGTGACAGGCGCGCGCACACACACACACACACACACACACACACACACACACTCCATCCCCTCCCCCTCTCTCCACCTTAGTAAACCCCAGTGACGTCCTTAGTGAGGTGCCTCATGGATCCTAGTCCTGATCCCTTGTCCTGATTTTTTTTTTTTAAGAAGAAAACAATTCCAGCCATCTCCTTCCACAGCGCAAAGGGACTGACCTCTGACCTGTACCCAAGGCATCACCTAGACCATGTCCTGTACACAGCAGTTCCTCGGTGTGCCCTTGCTGTCTCATATTCCTCTTGTCTTTGCTAGAGACCCGGCTTACCCTATCCCAACAGATGCTACTTGGACCATTCATCCCAGCCTCCAGGAGTCCGGGCTGACTGCTTCCTCCTGGTCACTGGGGAACACTGATAAAAGTAGAGATTGTGACATAACCTTTTCCGGAACCGATCACAATGACTCAAAAGGAAGCTTGTTTTGGTTTTTCTTGTTTGGTTTTTTTCTCCCCAAATTAGTATATGAGTGGAGAAGCCAACCAGTTACTAAACAAAAGCTGAGCATCCAGAGCAGGACAGCCTCGCCCTCCCTCCCCCAGGTCTAAACGGACCCCCACCCCCACCCCGGAAGTATGAGGTGCTCAGCTTCTACAGCAGAACAGTGCCTCAGCCACTCAAGGGCTTGGAAAGTCCCTCCAGGTCTCTGATGCTGGTTTTCGGGCCACAGTTCAACAACAGTGTGACAATCATCTTTCAGAGTAGTGCAACTGACCTGGAGCTAGACCACCCACCAGGGGTCTAGCCTCATGATGGTGGCTACAGCTCCTGGTATGGAGTGAGGAGTTGGCTCACAGTTCACCAGTGCCAGTTTGACCCTAGAAGTTCATATCAGGGGCTGGAGAGGTGGCTCAGCGGAAGAACTGGCTATTCTTCCGAAGGTCCTGAGTTCAAATCCCAGCAACCACATGGTGGCTCACAACCACCCATAATAAGATCTGACACCCTCTTCTGAAGACAGCTACAGTGTACTTATTTATAATAACAAATAAATCTTTGAGCTGGATCGAGCAGGGACTGAGCGAGCTGGGTTGACCAGAATGAGCAGGGCTACTGGAGCAAGTGGGACCAATCAGAGCGAGCAGGGGTCCTAAAATTCAATTCCCAACAACCACATGAAGGCTCACAACCATCTGTACAACTACAGTGTACTCATATACATAAAATAAATAAATCTTTTTTTAAAAGACATTAAAAAAAAGAAGATGTTCGTATCAGGTGGTCCCCATGAAACTGCCACAGACGCCTCCCTCAACCCAGTTCCTCATATTGTATGAGGTGTCACAAAGATAGGGGTGCTCTTGTCCCTGGCTTCACTCATTGCCCTAAGAAAGCCTTAGCATAGCCGGATAGCCGATTGGTGGTGCGACTAGTAATCCCAGCACTTGGAGGCAGAGGCTATGACTTCAAGGCCAGCCTAGTCTATGAAGTGAGTTCCAGGACAGCCAGGGCTACACTGAGAAACCCTGTCTCAAAAAACAAAAAAACAAAACAAAACAAAACCCCCAGAGCCCTCCAACATCTAATGGCTACATTTCCTAGCCTTTCAAGACTCAAGGCCTCAAAAGTCAACAAATGCATCTTGCCATTTAGAAGTTGAAGGACAGTCAGTGGTATAGGTGGACAAGGAAAGCTAGAGCCGACTATCTCCAAGACCGCAGCTTCTTCTTCCCAGTATACTTTGTAAGGGGAAATAGCTGGAAGGCATAGGAATATGTATCTAAACAGAACCAATAGGAGGAGGGGGAGGACCCGGCCCTATAAAAACTTGCAGGCTACACTGGGCATTCGTGGCTCACGCCTTTAATCCCAGCACTCGGGAGGCAGGGGCAGGGGCAGGGGCATTTCTGAGTTCGAAGCCAGCCTGGTCTACAGAGTGAGTGCCAGGACAGCCAGGGCTACAGAGAAACCCTGTCTCGAACCCTCCCCCCCCCTCCCCGCCCCCCACCCCCGGCCAAACAAACAAACAACTCCCAGGCCAAGTGTTTCCAGGCCCCGCCCATCCCAAGGGGGTAAAGCTCTTTCTCATGCTCAGGTCTTTCCTGGAGGGTCAACTCCTTTTCCCTCCCAGAGATCAAGCCGGAACTACCTAGATGGCCACTAGTATTCCCCTTGTATATCTCGGAGACTCTCAACTGGGATTTGAGAAGACTTCTACTCAAGTTTGTATGTCTGAGAAAGACTTGGAAGTGACTGAGACCTTCAGCACTCCAAGGGCTCCTTCTCAGAGGGGAACCCCTTCCAGCCCCTGCTGTGAACAGCCAACCAGTCTGGGGGGTGGAGCTTAGGGTCTGGGGCCCGAGGGTGCTTTGATCTCTTGCGGCTGGATGGAGATTTCTCTCGTGGGTACCAGAGCAGAGGCTTATGCAGCCACTTCTAAGCCAAAGACATGGCAGACCGGCCCCCAGCTGTGAGCAGACCCTGGTGTGCGCTAAGACCTAGATGGATTGCTTTCTGGCTGGGTGAAGCTTAAGGGTCAGTTACAGGTCCCCCGTGTTTCCGAAGCCCCTTACAATGTCTGCAAAGTGTTGGCAGTAAAGGTAGCATCTTCAGGGAAGCCTCAGGAAGCAACAGAGTTGTACTCTAGGTATAGCTGAAACCACTCACCTCAAAGTCAGGAGAACAAGAAGCGATTACACCCTGGGGCTCCAAAGTCAAACTGCCCTGTTTGGAGGACCTGTGGGTGGGTCTCTAGACCAATTCTAGTGTGGCCCCTTGTCCTGTCCCTGGCTTGGCCATTATGGCCAGGAGATTTGCAGAGGTCAGAGGACATTGTTACCCTAATGGCCAAGAGAGTCCTTGTGGATGTCCACCATTTGTGCCATGGACCCTTCTATGCTGATGATCCCTGTATTGGAAAAGTGAGGTGGACAAGAATGGAATCTGGATCCCAACAGGCTAAGACCAGTTATTGGGACAGCAAGAGGCCACAACCTTTCCACTGGATGAATGTTGAGTGCCATTTACCAGTCTGCAAGACAGCTGGGTTCCAGCAGACCCAGGGCCAAGTCACAGGCAGGAAGCTTATATAACCAGTTGTCTTCCCAGAAGGGGGAGTGCCTTTCAACTGTGATGATAAAGGGCTGATAAGTCAAAATACGAATTGTTTCTCTGGGATTTCTGCAAGTGACAAACATAGAAGAGTTTCTGAATTGGTAGGTGTATAGAGTCCCAGGGTTAGGCAGAACCCAGATTCTAGAGTTCTTAGAAGCTATTTAATAGATTATTCCTCTATCACCAGTGAAATGAATCTACTTGAGCCAGATTATATAAAGGTGGGTTTATTGGGAATCACTCTCAGGTGAGTTAGTTCACTAGGACCAAAGCCAGGAAAGTTGCCCTGGGGAAAGAGGTGGGAGGGGGGGAGGAGGGAGAGAAGGGAGCATTAGATCATGAGCATCGAGCATCGAGAGAAAAGAAGAGAGAGGGAGGGAGGAAAGGAGAAGACAAAATGTCTGGATTATATAGGGAGGAGCCTCTGGGGGAAGGGCAGCCCAGGTCCTGGGCTGGAGAGTTCAGGGTTGGGGGCAGGGTATGCCAGGTAGGGACTGAGGGATGCTGGGAGAACCTGGAAGCCAGGTCCGTTTTGATGTGTAAAATATGCACCTCAGTCCCTTGTCCTGGGTCTGAAACCAAACACTATTCACGGTGAATTTGGGCTCTGGGATCTCCCCAGTGGCACCTCAGATGTCTATGCAATGGGCTGGAATATGCCTTCTTTTCTGCATCTGGCTCGGTCTCCAGCTCTGTGAGTATGGTTGGGTTCCTGCTCTTTAAAAATGTCTTAACCTGGGGCTTGGGGGTTCTATGCTGCTGGAGCAGAGCAGATCCATTACATAGCTTGTGCTCAGTAGACTCTGTAAGTGGGACTTCTGGCACCTGGCTGGAGCCTGCGTGGTCTGAACAGATGAGACAGTGGCTTTTTATGGTAAACCACGTGTTTTGAGGCATGGAGACATCAAATATCTTGGAATCAAATAGTCCTGGTAGGGGACGGGAGCCCAAGTGTCTGTAGGGAGAGACAAGGAGGTTTTATTAGAGGAGGTAGTGGGAGAATTCGGATCCACCTACATTCACAGAGCCTTCTTGTTAGAGGAGCCTAAAGAAACACAGAGGGGCCGGACAGTGGGGGTGTGCACCTTTAATCCCAGCATTCAGGAGGTAGAGGCAGGCGGGTCTCTGTGAGTTCGAGGCCAGCCTGGTCTACAGAGTGAGTTCCAGGACAGCCAGGGCTACACAGAGAAACCCTGTTTCAAAAACAAAACAAAAACGTCACAAATTTGATTATAGTATTTCAAGCAGTTGGTCACCCCAAGTGTCACTAGGGAAGATACTTCCCTAGTACATGTATATGTCTCAGAAGAAACATTCTGTCAGCTTGAACCTCCCTGATAGTGGGCACTCAGTCAGTGCCACTCACCCATGAACTTAAAGACTTTAAAGAAAAACTTGGCAATCCTTGATCCCAATACGTCATCCAATAGATCAATGGCTCTCAACCTCCTTAATGCTGCGACATTTAATACAATCCCTCATGCTGTGGTGACCCCCAACCATAAAATTATCTTCATTGCTACTTCATAACTAATGCTGCTAGTATGAATTATAATGTAAATATCTTATATGCAGGACACTGGATATTCAATCCCCATGAAAGGGTTGTTCAGCCCCCAAAGGGGCCATGACCCTGAGTGGAGATGATAAGGCTCATCTGAACAGATCTATACTGTTGACTAAGAAAATGGGTGCTTTGGGCTCAGCCAGTGGTTGATGAACTCAGTAGCAAATCTCCTGTCCAGTGTAAAGGGCTGGGTTGCTGGGTTCTGGTTTACAAAAGAACAAATGGCTTTTGTTCATACACACACACACACACATAAACACATACGTATATACATAACTATGTAATTACATAATTTTATATATGTATTTGTATATATATGTATGTATCATGTGCTATTTAAATGTGCTGACTAGCTGGTTCTGGAGATGGGATTTGGCCATCCCACTTCAAAACCAAGCACGTTTGTTTCCAGATGGTCTCCAAAGTCTCTGCGGAGTCAGGCTGGCCACCTGATTCTGCAACAGGGAGAAAGGAGAGGAGGGGAATGGCCAAAGAATAAAGACATTGTGGCTGTTACTTATATCACAACATAAAGAAAAGGAGGTAACAGGGTAAAAGTCCCAGCACCTGAGTATTCCACATCCATTCAAACCCCAAAGCGTGGCTATGGTAGCTCTCTGTGTTCTGTGTTTGCTCTGAGGTCTACCTAGGAACTTACCGGGCCCCATCATTGAACAGGATGTACACAGTATTATTATGTGTATAGTTTGGATTCAGCGTTCTTTTATTAAGTTGACACCACATAGCACTCTCTTCTAGGCAAACAACTAAAGCTGTGCCAACTTGCAAAACAAGTGTCAGAACTAGGCTTATTGATGGTTGATGTTTCCCGGGATATCTGGATGGTCTTCAGGAATGAAAAAGAAAAAGCCAGAAAACTTGAATAAGTTAAAGGTCTGAGCCAGTTTTTTGGTTTTGTTTTTGTTTTTCAAGGCAGGGTTTCTCAGTGTAGCCCTGGCTGTCCTGGAACTGGATCTATAAACCGGGCTGACCTTGAACTCACAGAGATCTGCCTGCTTGTGTCCTGAGTGCTGGGATCAAAGTGGTTCTAGTTGTTCTTTAAGAAGCCATCTGTGCCAGGCAGTGGTGGCACATGCCTTTAATGCCAACATTCAGGAGACAGAGACAGGTGGATCTGAGTTCAAACCCAGCCTGGTTTACAGAGCAAGTTCCATGAGAGCCAGGGTTACACAGAGAAATCCTGTCTTGAAAAGACAAACAAACGAGGAGAAAGAGGAGGAGGTGGAAGAGGGGAGAAAGGAAGGAAGGAAGACAAAAAAGAAAAATAAACTATCTGGGAGGAATCTCACAGTGTGACTCTAGCCACTCCATGCCAGTCTTGAGTCATTTTATATATATATCTCACACACACACATATATATACCTATAACTATATATACATATATATAACTATATACATGTATAACTATATTATTTATGTGTATATATAATTATTAAATCTATATATACATATATACAACTATATATAAATATATATATATAACTATATATGTATAACTATTTTATGTGTGTATATATAATTATTAAAACTATATATACATATATATACCTATAACTATATATACAACTATATATATATATATATATAACTACATACACATATGTATGTGTGTGTGTGTATATATATATACATAACGTGTGTGTGTTCAAGTCTGTGTAGTACTGGCTGTTCTAAAACTCACTCTGTAGCCCAGGCTGGGAGGGATATTATAGAGTAATGGGGTCTGCATGCATAAGTGACTATCAGCCCCCATTGCTAAAAGTGGAGATTTCTTATGTCCTTACCCAAGTCTGCAGCTTCCCAGCTCAACAGCTGCCTCAATTTTGGCGGTGTGTGTGTGGGGGGTTGCTAGTTCTTTGGGAAATCAGTTCGAAGAGACTGCTTCCTGCCCACCGCAGCTCATGCAACAAGCCCTCCAGCCACTCAAACCCTCAGAGGTTGGGTGGAGCCCTTGGAAAGAGCTCCATGGCCTGGGACCTCAAAAGGGACATCAGGGGAGGGGGTGGGAGATTGTTTAGCTCCTGTTTGTCAAGGGGATGTGGTGACAAGCTGTGTGTGGTGGCCACATGTGACTAAAGGCCTGCTAGGAGTGGGAGGGGAGGGAGATGGTGAAATCAGAAGCCCACTTGTGTTCTGGGCTTGGACTGTGCTGTTTGAAGCCAACAGTCCACCAGTTCCCAGGAGGCCTGCCCTGGTGGGAATGTCTGAAGGGAGTGTGGGGGATCTTGGGGTGAGGACGGTCTAACAAGGGATCAACACGAAAGCCTCACCTCTGCTTGCTGGGATAGGAGGGACTCCCTAGCAGTGACCAGAGGTGGGCTGGGGGCTTGGGGAATTTCTGATTTGGAGATCCTCAGTGTGGACGAGGAGGCTTTAGCCAGAACCTCCTGGGACTCCTGGCATCCTCATCGGTGGGTGGGACAGAGGGCTGCCAAGGATGAATCATTCCCAGATTGACTGTCACAGAGGCTGTTGCCTCATCAGATGCATGGCCTTGTCCTGTTTAAAAGGTTGGACTGGGAGGGAGATCCAGCAGCCAAGTTGGTGTTGGACCCTGGCAGGGATGGATATACTCTGTAAGCGAGCAAGCTGAAACATCCTCAGACCTACTACAGAGCAGGCCACAGCAGCAAAGAATCATCTTCTTTTGAGGCTGGCTGTTCCAGAGCCACAACTGTCGTCTCAGGCCAGGGTCTCTACTGAATAGACCAGGTGTCTCATTTCACAGAGAGGAAACTGAGGCACGGAATGCAATGATGAGTTCCAGCTGGAGGCCACTTGCCCTCTCCACCTACCAGGTGACCACAGAGGTCAGGACCTTCCCCCTTGGGACACTTTTGGGTTCTATGGGATGCTGGGAGAGACCTCTGTCTTCTACATCAGGGCTGTAACAAATCGCAAGGGTGATGGCCCTTGTCCCCTGAGGAATACAGCCACCTATAGTGGTAGCAACATCTGGGCTGATGGAGCCAGACACACCACACTGACACAAGCCACCAGACACAAGGCAGAAAGCACATCTTACATTTATTCCCTTGTTAGGTTTCTAGAAGTCACTATGCCCCATCTACAACCCAGATAAAGGAGGAATCAGACGTTACAGGGCAAATCTAATGAATGCTGATGTGCAGGGGGTGGGGGGCAGTGAGGGGTAAGAGGGGAGTGCTCCCAGGATTCCACAAGAAGGTGGGGGCCTGCTGGAATCAGCAGGTGATGGTGACTGTACAGCCAGTGGTCTGTGAAGGGTTCCCAATGCCTACATAAGCAGGGGGTGGGGGGCAGTGTGTCTGGTGCCCCAAGGCGGCTAGCTGGCTTGCTGAGTTGACCTCTTTCTGAACCTAAACTACGTCTGACAAGAAAAGTTAAAGTAGGAGGAATACTCCTACTGTGCTGCCGCAGACCCACCTGAGTTCCTGGGGAACTATGGGCATCAGGGAGACCACTAATTCCCAAATGTCTGTCCTTGGGGGCGCTGCACCCCATCTTCTTGCACCCCAACTGCTCCTTGTGCTTGTTTGCTGTAGCTGCCAACTCAAGACCCATAACAACAGTTGCTATTCTGCAGGTAGGTAATGCTTTGTACTCGGGAAGGACTTAAGTAGTTCTCTCTACACTCATTGAATACATCGGTGTGAAGAATAAAAAGTCCATGTGGGCATTAAAAAAAAAAAAAAATGGACAGGTCTTCCTAGTCCTGAGCCCAGGGTTCTCACTCCTCATTCCTGAGATCTCACACATCCATCAGCAC
Organism: Mus musculus; assembly: GCF_000001635.26. Taxonomy (NCBI): domain Eukaryota; kingdom Metazoa; phylum Chordata; class Mammalia; order Rodentia; family Muridae; genus Mus; species Mus musculus. The sequence continues at coordinate 78,078,787 of NC_000076.6, read as the reverse complement.
TGAGCCCCAGCCACATAGCAGACAGGCCTTGACGGTCCAGAATTTCCAGTCCTCTGCGTGGGAAGGAGCTTGCCCTCACCTAGGGTCAGATACTGTGTTCCATCGGGGAGTCCGTGCCCCCTACTGCATCAGCCTGGAGCTTGTACATACATCCCTAGGTTTCCAAGCAGCCAACTTTGCAGAACCATCTTGAAACAAAAGAGCTAGCTCTATTCTGGCCAGCAACACGGAGACCCAGGAAGCTGGAGTTGAGATCTTCATGGGCTGCTGAGACTGGGCAGAGCTGTTCAGTCTGAAAGAGCTCAAGGCTTTCGGAAAGCTTCTGTAGCCACAGGAAGTCAAGGATGAGGCGTGTCCCATTGATGTTGTGAAGCTGAGTGCCTCTGAGCCCAACCATTGTCAGCCAGAAACAGGTTTGCAGTAGACAAAATCCCACATATCCTCGAAGAGGCCCAAGTAGCCTGAGACCTAAATAAAGTCAGGCTTCCTCCCCAACTGAAGGTCCTGCAGGGAAAGTCTCCAGTAGACTCTGTAGGGCTTTCAGAGTGGCTCAAACGCTCTTTTATAAAGCTCCTAGGCCTGAGTAGTAACGTGCCAAGGAAGGATCTTCTCACAAGCTGCTGCTCTCTGTGCCGACAGCTCACCGGAGGCTCCATATTCCGATGATGTTGCTGCTGCCCACTGGAGAGATCTCCCTCGGGGTTTCTGGGATGAAGTCTCTGTGCCTCGTAAAGCCAGGGATTCCTGGCCTCCATCACAGCCCATAAGCAGACAGCTCGTTGTCCTCTGTCACCAGGCCTGTGGGGGTCCACTCTGAAGTTGTGTCTGACATCCACCTGGTGGCAACTCACAGAAACCCTGTCCATATCCTGGGCAGAGTCCTGTCAGGCGTGGTCTTGGAGGGAAGAGAGAGGAAGGTGAAGGCAAGCCCTGCCGCCTCATGCCTGCCAGGCAAGCTCATGCCACTGAACCATGCTCAGTGTTTTAATTTTGTAGACAATGAAATGATTCTTCCCGGGACTCAGACTGGTGAGGGAAAAGTTCTAAAAACTAGAAGCAGCTGGCTATTGCAGTCACATGACTGGGTTAGGACTAGGTGGCCCAGAACACAGGCTCCAAAGTGGCCTGACACTAGCTTGTTCACAGGAGTGGGGCAGTGGGTGTCAGCAAACAGGCCCCACTGCACCAAGGGGACCAGACATACTACCATCTCTAACGTGAAAAAGCCGGGTTTGGGAAGGCACAATCACTTTGAGGTAGTAAAAATACTTAAAGCCAGGGATATCTCCCAGTGGTCAACTGATACCTCTGTGGATAATTGAGATAAGAATCCACACCTCTGGAGATTACCGAATCCACCTGCAACTGGAGTATACACCTCCACCAAGGGACTCTGGGCTGCCAGAGTCACAGAGTCTATGGGGTCCTGCAGAGCAGAGGCAGGAGGGGCACAGAGACCTATGACAAGCTGTCTGCTGTACAGGGCCCAGAAGTTTCCACCACAGGACAGGGTTTCTGCATCTTGGGAATTCTCAGGTATGGAAAACTACCAGCCGAAGGTGTGAAAGGTCATGACAGCTCAGTCAACCAGCTTCTCCCTGCAGGCAGACTCACCTGTAAGTTCAAGCTGTACAGTCTTGGGTCCTGTGGGTCAAAGCAGAGAGGTTCAGGCTTTGTGGGAAGGTGGGCTCCCAGTAGCATCATCCCTTCTGTCCACCATCTTCCCCAACCTCCCACAGGGGCTCCCCAGAAAGCCTTGCTTTTAAGAGAAGGTGGAGTTGAAGGTGTAAGTGTGCAGGGAACATTTAAGATACTTGGTGTTAGGGATGGAGAGTGGGTTCAGCAGTTGTCCTGGCTGGTGTTGTGTGTCAACCTGACACAAGCTGGAGTTATCAAAGAAAGGAGCCTCTCTTGAGGAAATGCCTTCATGAATTCCAGCTGTAAGGCATTGTCTCAATTAGTGATCAAGGGTGGGAGGGCCCCTTGTGGGTGGTGCCATCTCTGAGCTGATGGTCCTGGGTTCTAAAAGAAAGCAAGATGAGCAAGCCAGGGGAAGCAAGCCAGTAAGCAGCCCCCCTCCATAGCCTCTGTATCAGCTCCTGCCTCCAAGTTCCTGCCCTGTGTGAGTTCCTGTCCTGACTTCCTTTGGCGATGAACAGCAATGTGGAAATGTAAGCTGAATAAATGCTTTCCTCCCCAACTTGCTTCTTGGTCATGATGTTTTGTGCAGGAATACAAACCCTGAGACAGCTGTTAAGAACATTTGCTGCGCCAGGCGGTAGTGGTGGCTTAATCCCAGCACTTGGGAGGCAGAGGCAGGCAGATTTCTGAGTTCGAGGCTAGCCTGGTTCCAGGACAGCCAGGGCTACACAGAGAAACCCTGTCTCAAAAAAAAACAAAAACAAAAACAAAAAACAAAAAAACAAAACAAAAAAAAAGAACATTTGGTGCTCTTGCAAGAGGACCTGGGTTCAGTTCTCAGCACCACATGGTGGCTCACAACCATCTATAACTTTAGGTTTGGGGGATCCAATGCTCTTTACAGCCTTCTAAGGGCTTCTACACATACATACATACAAGTGAAAATATTTTTTCAAAAATGAAGATTCTGTGTGTCTCCAGCTCAGGAGCCCTGGCACAGCCTGGCTGAGGAGTGTTGTTCAGACACCACTGGTATTGGCCACAAACTGGAAACACACGGGTGGCTTGTGGGAAAGGAAAGAAGGGTCTGTCGGAGGCTGAGCCGGGCTGGGGGGTGGCACGGGGCTCTATTTAGCTTCCTCCACTTCCCGAGTCCTCCGAGGATTTCTAGACCTTCTAGCCTTAGAGCCTGCACTGTGGCCCATGTGTAGGATGTGGCGACTTTGCTACTTTCTGGGCCTGTCCTTGGAGTGCACAAGACTCCAGGTATATACTTGCCCATGACTTAGAAGAGAATCCATAGAAATGAACTATATCCAATCTCTGGGAACTGTCCTTTTGGGGTTTAAATGCGAGCCTGTGCCTTTAAAGGTTCGGCGCTCCCCAGCTCGTCCATCCCACCTCTGGATCTAGGATCCATCATCCTCTGGAGCCTGAACTGTGAACTTCTTGCCACTAGCTTGGCTCTATTGAAAACGGAGGGTCTAACCTCCTGGGAGGATTCAGGCTGTGTTGCTAAGTATGCGTATGCTTTTAAAATTGGATATTTTTTTTTTCATGACAGGGTTTCTCTGTGTAGTCCTGGCTGACCTGGAACTCACTCTACTGACCAGTCTGGCCTCAAACTCACAGGAATCCACTTGCCTCTGCCTCCCAAGTGCTGGGATTAAAGGCAATGTGCCACCACTGGCCTACTTTAAAATTGGATCTTAAATGAAATCTTTTCAAAAGTTTAGGAAGCTGTAGAAACCAATGCATTCATAGGTAAACGGTCAACAAGTCTCACACAAACCTGTATAGCTTCGGTGGGGACGCGTGCGTCTGTATATGATGAAGGAAACGAATGCCGCTGCCGCCAGTACAGCAAGGACGGGGACAAGGACTTTTAACTCATTATTGTGGGTTTCCTGTGGGTTCTTTGTGTTATTTCCAGTGAAACTTTCTGCAGGAAAGAGAAACTGGGCTGGGGGCGTGGCTCGGTGCAGTGCTTGCTTAGCATACATTAAACCTCGGGTTCACAGGCACCACATAAACTGAGCAGGGCCAAACACTCCAGAAGTGGAGGCAGAGAGAGGATCAGGAGTTCAGGAGTTCAAGGTCACCTTGGTTAGACAGTGAGTTTGAGGCCAGCCTAGGCTACATGAGACCCTGTCTAAAGAAAGGAAATGGGACCTAGGGTCTTTAATCCCAGCACTGGGGAAGCAGAGGCCAGCCTGGTCTACAGAGAAATCCTGTCTCTACCCAACCCACCCCCATCCACCCCCCAAAAAAGGGAAAGGGAAAATGCTCAAGACTTAAGGACCTTGACCGGAAAGTCTTTTCCATGGAAAGAAAGGGGCAGCAGCTTTCAAAAGGCTTCCGATTGTCACTGTGTGAGTCGTAAAAATATCAGGCTGGTATATGGGTGCTCTTTGGGCAAACTTTGTCCTACTATGAGACTTGGAGCCACTCTCCCCAGGCTTACAAGGGAGGGGTATATAAGAAATACAGGCTCTTCTGGAGGTGACACTCTTTGATGTTTGTACAACACACTGGTGCCCACTGAGAATGCCAGTATCATTACCGATGCCAAAGAAGACAGCTATTTACCACCCCACTGCACCCCAACATTCTCCCTCTGCGGGTCACCTATTTGGGACACTTTTTATTAATACAATCATTCTTCTAATATCTGGTGACTGGCTTGGTCCCTTAACTAGACTGGGACAGCTAAGGCCTCTGGGGAGAGTCATGTCTTTGTGGTCCATAGCTAGCAGCCAGGGCCAGCTGAATTCCCTGGGGTGGGGTGGGAAGAGAATGTGGGGAAGTGTCCCTGCATGCCTCCCTCCCTCCCCCATCCTGACCAAGGTCTGTGGCTGCTGAGGAGCCCCAGGGCCCGGTGCTTCTCAGTCCTCACTGGCTAAAGAGTTCAAGAATCGGCTGCTGCGGGTGACAGGCACACTCATCATTTGCCTGGACAGTGAGCATTAAGTTCTTGTGACAGGCCAGAGCAGCAATCACTGTCCCTGCCTTCAGACACCGAGAGCCTCCCTCATTGCCTCTCTCTGATAGGGATCATCTGTAAGGAGTCTGTTTATGACTCTGGACCTCACCTAACCTACAACCTGGATGCTCCCAAAGTCCCTACGCCCCAGCCTGGGCCTTACCTGCCTGGCTAATGCTAGTGATGTTCTGGTGGAGAGCCACATTCTCTACGCAGCACAGAACATCCCCACGAGATGTCCAAGGGAGCCTTAATGTGCTGATTACATCATACAGGCCCAACTTGTTCAAGTAGACAGTGTTATTCTGCAGAGCCGTGTCTATTAGGCTATTGTCCGTTGTGTTGATCCAATACAGGTTGGGCTCTGGGTAGCCATTCTTGGACATGCAGGTGTAGGTACGTTCCTGGCCCGGGTTGGAGCTATCAGAGGTGCTGATGACAGGTGTACTGAAGTTTGCTGCAGGGAAAGGAGGCAGCGGTGAGGGAGGCTTGACCAGTGGGGATGTCTAACCAAAACAAAGCCAGAGAGGCTCATGCTGCCTGTGGGGTGGAATGTCCCACAGATATAGATGGCTAAATCTTCACTGCTGATTTGACTGGACTGAAACCCATCTGTTCCAGATGCTTCTCTATGAGGAAGTCTAGAGGATTAACTGAGTTAACTTCCATCATGTACTGGGAGAATGGATAAGGAGAGAAAATGGGGGGTAGGAGGTGTTAGAGGGGATGGTTCAGAGCACTGGCTGGTCTTCCAGAGGTCTTGGGTTTGGTTCCTACCACCCACATGGATGCTCACGACCATCTGTAACTCCAGTCCCATGAGATTAGACTCGCTGTGGCCACCAGGCATGCACATAGGATACAGACAGGCATGCAGACGAAACACCCATACACATAAATGTTTTAAATGAAGAGAAAAAAGAGCTAAGAGCCAGGCTGCCCTTTTTCCCTGCAACCTTGTCTGCTGTGCACTGAGCAGACTCTGCTGCGTGCTCCTGCCACCAAATGGGCTGTCCTGACCTCTCCCTCCAGGATGGTCTGAAACAACTGTGGCACATCTCTGTCCCTTTGTTGTCTGTAGCAGGTATCTTGGACATGGAGCTGCAAAAGTAATTATTGCAGCTAACAGGAGTGGGGGTGGAGAGAAGGACACTGAGCCTGATGGGTAGTGACGGCCCCCACACCAAACTCCTGCTCCCTCATGTGGGGCTAGTTTTCCTCACTGGACACACATCTGCCTCCCCACTAAGTAGCCCCAAATCCTTGGTTGGACTAAAAGCCTTCCCCTAAAGTCCAACTTCATTTAGATTTCCAGCATCCTTTACTCCTTTCAGGTACACACATTTGAAAACGTGCTGGCTGGGAGGGCCGCATGTGCCCATGTGTAAGAGTACAACCTCTAATGTTGTTCCTCAAGAGCTGTCCACCTTATTTGGGAGGGAAGGGCAGAATCTTTCACTGGCCCAAAGCTCAGTAGGCTAGGCTGGCTAACCAGTGAGCCCGAAGGGTCCACCTATCTGCCTCCCAAGTGTTAGAACTAGAAATGCATGCTACTATGCCTGACTTTAGGTGGGTGGTGGAATTAAACTAAGGACCTCACGTGTATATGGTAAGCACTCTACCTAACGAGCCATCACCCCACCTCCACACTCCCCTATTAACTCAGTTCTCAGTATCTACTTTGAGTTGAATTAGCCAAATGAAGACAAAGATGGCTAAATGGGCGGTTCTCTGAAACCAGGACGTTATGGACTTGAGTTATGGACTCTGTTAAGATCAGAGCTCAGAGCTAGAGAGATGGCTCAGTCAGGCACTGACTGATCTTCCAGAGGTCCTAAGTTCAAATCCCAGCAACCACATGGTGGCTTACAACCATCTGAAATGAGATCTGATGCCCTCTTCTGGTGTGTCTGAAGACAGCCACAGTGTACTTATATATAATGAATAAATCGAAGAAGAAGAAGAAGAAGATCAGAGCTCCACAGATGCATAGAAGCCCACCACTGAATCTTGGATTTCCTCAGGACGAGCATCACACTGGGCTAAGCTAATCTCTGCTTTGAGAGTCTTACCTGCCACACGCAGCCTGACCACCTCTTCCAAGATCTTGACTAACTCTGTGGCTGTATTCATAAATACCCGGCATGTGAACTCCTGGGTATCCTGAGGGGTGACATTCTTCAGGTACAGAGAGAAGTTACCCTGCTTCATGGAGTCCAGGGACAGATGGCCCCTGTTCTTGTAGGAACTGTCCACATTGATCCCTGGAGACTTGTAAGGCAGGTAGTAAGTCACCGAAACTTCTGGGTTTTCGATTTGCCAATAGACATACAGACCACTCAAGTTGAAATGGCGTCTGTGGGGGTCAATGCAGCTGAGCACCACATTGCTGCCCACCATTGCACCGACTTCAGTCTCTGCAGAGGCTTCAAAGTGACACAATGTATTTACTTAAGATTCAAACACCAATCCTGCCTCAGCCCACCAAGGCAAGAAAGGAATTCATTACTAAGGTTCATTAGGAGGGCTCGTTAGTGTCTTGTAGCAAACTCAGGTGTGAGGTGCGAGCCTCCACCTAGTGCCAAGGTTGGTTCCCTCCCTGGCTTTGGCAGGCTCTCACCCTTAGCTCTCCTCAAAGGTGGCTTTTATGATTCACCATGCAGAGAGACCAAGAGGGGCATTCCATTGACCCCAAGCAAGAAATGTAAAGAGAAGTATAAAGTTTGGAAAAGCACTTCCCTTTCTGATTGCCAACCCTACATATCAACCTAGGTATGGGGATCCAGCTTTCTCCAGTGGGCCTCTGGGGAGGCTGTAGGGGCAGTGGCCAGGGCTTCCCTAATGTTCTGCATCTATGCGCCACACAGCATGCATCCCAACTTACCAGCACAGAGGCTGCTCAACAGCAGCAAGAACAGACCAAGACCAGAAAAGAACCCGCTAGAAACATGGAGCTTCTTCCAAACAGGCTGCCTGGTTCCCAAGGACACAAAACAGGGACACCTAGGAGAAATGTGAATTCCATTGGAGGACAGCTGGTTGGTTTTCCACTGAGACTTCAGAGAGCCCAACCAGGACCATACTCCCCCCTCCCCCAAACACAAATCCCCAGAGTCTAACAGCTCCCAAACTCAGAAAGATTTGTGTGAGGAGAAAGGGCTCTGAGAGTCCCTGCTTTGAGGTCTGTGCCCCCTCCCTGTGACCTAACCTTCTGTAGAGAAATGGTTACAAGCTGCATTTGAAGGAGATAGAGACACCTGATGGCCCCAAAGGAGACAGGTGAGAACCAGGACTGTCTGAAACCAAACTTGGTGGAATGCCATGTTCCAGGCCCTTGGTGATACACAAAAGACGGTGTCCTATGTATCTCAGCCTAGCTGCCTCCTTTTAGAGGTCTGGTTGGTGGTGGGAGTGAGGGGGGGGGGGGGAGAAGGGTGGTGGGAAGAAGGGCACTTCACCCTACTCTAAAGCAGTCTTGGATACTTTAGCCAGAGTTTGCCTAGTCTCCCAAGGCCGTCTGTTCTATGGAGACTCTCTATAGGGGCTAAGACCCTGCAGCAGGTCACAGACACTTCACAGTTGCCCACACACCTTTTATAAAACCTCACTCTCAGCCAGGCAGTGGTGGCGCACGCCTTTAATCCCAGCACTTGGGAGGCAGAGGCAGGCAGATTTCTGAGTTTGAGGCCAGCCTGGTCTACAGAGTAAGTTCCAGGACAGCCAGGGCTACACAGAGAAACCCTGTCTCAAAAAAACACCAACCAACCAACCAACCAACCAACCAACCAACCAACCAACCAAAAATTCTCCCTCTCTTTCAACAGCAGCCCTGAAATTCTCAGAAGATTGTCTCAAAAGAAACCCTTGGGAAGCCACAGGGAGGGATGGATGGACACACACACACACGCACACACGGGGGGGGGGGGGTGTCCCCAGGAATGATTAGTGGGCAAACCACAAACTCAAGCCAGCCACTGGCCAGCAGGCACTCGGTAGCCTGCAAGGTCTCCCCTTTTCTATCCCTGGAGACTCTGTGGTTAGGACACTTGTGGACTGAGGACCTCAGCAAGTAGCCAGTGGAGATGGAGTGTCTACGGTACAAGTGCCTGAGGGAAATATTTGCAAAACGCCGGAGCGCAAAACTGTCTCTCTCTCACACACACACACACACCCCTCCTACACACCTCCCACTTCCCCTGCCCAGTCTGGATCTGTGAGGGAAGTCAAGTGTACAAGGAGGTGTCCTGTCCCCATGCACTGGGTATCAGCTGGCCTTTGAGGTAACACACATCCTCCCTTCTGGGAAATCAACAGGGAGAAGGGCGGCGGCGGCTAAGCCAGTGCCCATGGCTGCTATGAGTTTTCACCTTCAGTACCGGCTCTTGCCCTTCCTCCGCCTACAGCCGCCCACGCGCCGGGGTCTGGTCCGCGGGTGCAGCGGGTTAGCCCTGCGCCGCCCCCTGCCGTCCAAGCCGGCAGGTCCAGGTGTGGCCGCTAGCCGTCCGGAACTGGGCACATCTGCGCCGGTACAGAGCCGCTGCGCTAGCGTCGGGCAATCTCAGTCCTAGTTCGGGTGGGTCCCCGGCTCCCCCACCCCACTCACGGGACACAACAGCGAACGGACTCACTTTAGCTGCATGGTGCGAGCGCAGACTGCGGGGTGCTGGATTTCGGACGCGGAGAGTTGCAGCGGCTGGGGTTCCGGAGCTGTTGGGGGCCACGAAGAACTGGGGAGCTTCCAGGCTTGGGGCGCTGAAATCTGGGGTTCTTGAGGCTTTGGCGGCAGGAGACCCGCTGTAACTGCGCTCGCTAGCGCTGCGCGCCTGGCTAATTGGGCACAGGCGGGATCCCGCCCTCGGCCCATCCCTCCGGCCACCTCCGAGCGGGGGTTGGAGGCGGGGAGCTCCGCCTCCGCTCTCCCGCTCCCGAAAGTAACCCAATCGGCTGCTGAGCAGGGTCGGAGACTTGGGCATGAGTTACAGGTGCCAGGGTGTGGGGTGGTTTGTGGATCCCGGCGAGGGCAAAAGGAGGGCCGGCTCCGGTGCGGCCGAAAGTCTGGGCACTGAGGCTTAGGGTGAGGGTGGGAAGACAGGAAACTCAGCCGCTGCACCCCCCACCCCCCCCCCCCCCAACGCTGCCCAGAACATTCCCGGCCTGGTCCCTGCGTCCCTCTTTTAGAGCCCGATGTTGGGCCCTGTCTTGTAGAAGATGAACCAAGGTTCAAAGCCCGGACCTGGGGCTGACCAAAGACCGTAGATGATCAGAAAACCTAACGACTAGGAATTAAAAAGTGAAAGCCAGGCGAGTGGGAGGAGAGAGGGGCCAGCAGGAGGGAGAAAGGGAGGAGAAGACGGGCTCCACTCTTGTCCAGATCTCCCATCACCCAACTTCGAAGGCTTGGTGAGGGATAAAGTTGTGGAACACAGAATGAAGTGTCCATTTTCTCCTCCAAAGCCAGCCAGACTTGGCAATCCTGTTCCCAGCCTCGTGCTCTCTGGCACTCACTCTGGGAGAGCCTTAACGGTTCATAAGCGTTGAGCCTGTGTCTAAGCTCAGGACTCTCTTCTCACCCCATTCCCTGCTCTCCCTCAACCCCCACGCCCCCTCCCCGCCCCACCTGCCAGTGAATTGAGAATGCGGGAGGCCAGGGAGAGGCAGGCAGGTGGATCTCTTGAGTCTGAGGCTAGCCTGGTCTACAGAGTGAGTTCTAGGACAGTCAGGGCTACACAGAGAAACCCTGTCTCGAAAAAGAAAAGGAAGAGAAGGTGGAGGAGGAGGCGGGGAGGAGGAGGAGGAAAGAAGAGAAGAGAAGAGAAGAGAAGAGAAGAGAAGAGAAGAGAAGAAGAAAAGAAAAAAGAAAAAAGGAAAAGAAAAGAAAAGAAAAGAAAAGAAAAGAAAAGAAAAGAAAAGAAAAGAAAAGAAAAGAAAAAGAAGCCGAGCAGTGGTGGCGCATGCCTTTAATCCCAACACTTGGGAGGCAGAGGCAGGTGGATTTCTGAGTTCGAGGCCAGCCTGGTCTACAGAGTGAGTTCCAGGACAGCCAGGGCTACACAGAGAAACCCTGTCTTGAAAAAAAAAGAAAGGGAGGGAGGGAGGGAGGGGGAGAGAGAGAGAGAGAGAGGAGAGAGAGAGAGAGGAGAGAGAGAGAGAGAGAGAGAGAGAGAGAGAGAGAGAGAGAGAGAGAGAAACTAAAAATCTCTGGCTCTTGGCTATCAACATCAGGGAGCAGGCCAGGACAAGCACAAAAGAACAGAAGAGACAAGCAGAGGTGGGGACCAGTGCGGCCGAGGTAAGCAGCCTGAGGGTGGGGGTGGGGGTTGGCCCTCCTGCAGGGAGGGGGGCTACCTTCTTCGTGTGCTAGGAAAAAACAGAAGTTATCAGAACTTGACCCCTGGGCTCTGGCAGACATAATCCAGGAGTCAACCCGGAGTCTTGGTAAGTACATCGCACATCGGGAGTGGTGGCCTCACTTGCTCTTCTCCCCCACTAGGTTGGCAGCACTGAGGACTCAGCAGAAGCCCGTGTTGGGGAGTCACCTTGGCATCAATTGGCAGATGGAGCCGATAGGGTACCACCACATCCTATGTTCCAACTCTCCTGGCCACAGGCTCCCCAGCTCTGGTCCACTCCACTCCAGCTGTACAACCCCCAGCACTAATCTCGAGGCTTCTCTGATTGGATAGGCCTGACTTGGCATCAACATCTGGGCCTATCACTGATGCCCAGGGGCCAGAACAGCGCCCCCATTGGCTGACACTTATGCCACTCCTTGCCTTGTGTCCTGATCCTCACTCAGCAGTTCTTCCAGGCAGGCAGTAGAGAGCAAAGGTTGAAGGGGCTTTTATGGCTGACCTGGACTATGCTATGGCTGGCAAAGCGGCAGGGACAGGAGCTCTGCAAAAATTAGTGCCCTGCACTTCCCCACAACATCTGGAATCCCAGAAAGCCAAATGCTGCTAAACAAAGGGACCTTAGCATAGTAAGGAAGTGATTTATATCTTGGCTAGAAATGGACACTAGGCAGAGTTGGGCAGGTGCAGGGAAGGAGCCCCTGGGAGCCTGCAGGAGACCGTGGCAAATACATGGCTGGGCTCAAATCCCACCTTTGCTTCTTGGAAACTATGCACCACCAAGTAAGTTACCCAACACTGATGGAAGAATGGTTCTCAACCTGTAAGCCGCAACCCCTTTGGGATTGAATAATTTGTTTACAGGGGTCACCCAAGACCATCAAAAAACATAGATGTTTATATCACAAGACATAACAGTAACATAACTTCAGCTATGAAGTAGTAACAAAAATAACTTTATGGATGAAAGTCACCACAACTTGAGGAACTGTATTAAAAGATCGCAGTGGTTCAGAGGTTGAGAACCATTGCTGTAAGATACTAAGATTCCTCATGAGTTAATGCACACCCTGAACTGCACAGATCACATTGCTGTAAGATACTAAGTATTCCTCATGAGTTAATGCACACCCTGAACTGCACAGATCACATTGCTGTAAGATACTAAGATTCCTCATGAGTTAATGCACACCCTGAACTGCACAGATCACATTGCTGTAAGATACTAAGTATTCCTCATGAGTTAATGCACACCCTGAACTGCACAGATCACATTGCTGTAAGATACTAAGTGTTCCTCATGAGTTAATGCACACCCTGAACTGCACAGATCACATTGCTGTAAGATACTAAGTGTTCCTCATGAGTTAATGCACACCCTGAACTGCACAGATCACATTGCTGTAAGATACTAAGTGTTCCTCATGAGTTAATGCACACCCTGAACTGCACAGATCACATTGCTGTAAGATACTAAGTATTCCTCATGAGTTAATGCACACCCTGAACTGCACAGATCACATTGCTGTAAGATACTAAGTGTTCCTCATGAGTTAATGCACACCCTGAACTGCACAGATCACATTGCTGTAAGATACTAAGTGTTCCTCATGAGTTAATGCACACCCTGAACTGCACAGATCACATTGCTGTAAGATACTAAGATTCCTCATGAGTTAATGCACACCCTGAACTGCACAGATCACATTGCTGTAAGATACTAAGATTCCTCATGAGTTAATGCACACCCTGAACTGCACAGATCACAACAGATACAGACTTGTGCTTTGGTTTGATTTTGAGACAGGATCTGTTGTGTTTTATAAAAAGAACAAAAGAGAGGGCTGGAGAGATGGCTCAGAGGTTAAGAACACTGACTGCTCTTCCGAAGGTCCTGAGTTCAAATCCCAGCAACCACATGGTGGTTCACAACCATCTGTACTTATTTATAATAATAAATAAATAAATCCTTGTGCCAGAGCTCTCAGGGACTGAGAGAGCGAGCAGAGGTCCTAAATTCCCCAGCAACCACGTGAAGGCTCACAACCATCTGTATAGCTACAGTGTACTAATATACATAAAATAAATAAATAAATCTCAAAGAAGAAAGAAAGAAAGAAAGAAAGAAAGAAAGAAAGAAAGAAAGAAAGAAAGAGAAAAGAAAAAACCAGGATATGTTTGGTAGAGGCCCAGTATGCTGAGGTGGAAGGGGGTGCCTCTGTGCATCCATGCTGAGACACCCCTTCCCTGAGGTACCAGCCATGCAATGGATATAGTATGGAATAGAGTTTATTCAGGGCATGGGGAGGGAAGTTGGGGGAGTAAAGACAGAGAAAGGAAGAGAGAGAGAGAGAGAGAGAGAGGAAAAGGAGGGGGAGGGGAGAGGAGAGGAGAGGAGAGGAGAGGAGAGGAGAGGAGAGGAGAGGAGAGGAGAGGAGAGGAGAGGAGAGGAGAGGAGAGAAGAGAAGAGAAGAGAAGAGAAGAGAAGAGAAGAGAAGAGAAGAGAAGAGAAGAGAAGAGAAGAGAAGGAAGAGTGGACAGCCAGGAACAGGTGGAGAGATGGGGGAGGGGAATGGGGAAAGAAGGGACAAAGAGTGTAAGAGAGAGGAGGGGGCAAGCAGCCCCTTTTATAGTGAATCAGGCATGCCTTCCTGTTGCCAGGTAACTGTGGGGTGGAGCCTAGAAGGAATGCTAACAGGATCACTCCTGGCTGGCCTCTGGTTATCAATCCTCCCACCTCTGCCTCCCCAGTGCTGGGATCACAGGCATACACCACCATGCCCTGCTTGCGCAGTATTTTAAGGCAAACCAAGAGCCAGGAGACTTGACAGAGGACAGCATTGGCTTTGCTCTCCACGGCATCTGTTCCTGGAAAGCAGGATGTGGGATGGCCGATGGTCAGATGTGAGAACCAGTAGGAATTATGTTCCTGCAGACTTGCAAGCGTGATGGAACAAAATGTGGAGTGTGTAGCCGGAAACTTCTAATGGATGCTTCTAGCAGGGCAGCTTGGCCTTCACATACCTTGATGGTTTTTGTTTATTTGTTTTAAGAAATGGGAAAAAATAGCTGGGTAATAGTGACATCATATTTAATCCCAGCACTTGGGAAGCAGAGGCAGGCAGATCTGAGTTTGAGGCCAGCCTGGTCTACAGAGTGAGTTCCAGGATAGCCAGGGAAATTGGAGAAGGAAGGGAGGGGGGAGGGAGGGAGGGAGGGAGGGAGAGAGAGAGAGGGAGGGAGGGAGAGAGAGAGAGAGAGAGAGAGAGAGAGAGAGAGAGAGCATTAATGGATGGGAATGCATAATGTCATGTCATAGCCTGGGATGAGAGCAGCTGCCAAACCATGCACAGATCTTGCCACCTATCTGGCCAGTGGTGGTCATGAGCTCACGCTTGCTGCTTCTGCTACCTCATCAAGTAAACAGAGTGGGTAGACCCTGGCCTAAGCCGGGTTCCCAGATCGTGCTCACACATGCCACCACACATGTTTAGCTCAGATGACTCACAGGAGTGGGTTCTAAGAATCAAACTCGCATCATTAGGCTTGAGAACATATGTATACTGAACCGCCCACTATACTGGCCCCAGATTGCTTGAGACTGAGATATTCTATCTTCTGACCTCTCATACTTCAGGGTCTAACCTTAGCCCAGCTTCCTTTCACAGAGCCCAGAGCCAACATGACCCCAGTGGATCCCGAGCCCCAGCTGTGATACCCAGGCAGCTTGAGTCTCTTTAATGGCTGGGGTCTAGATCTGAGGGGTGTGTGTGTGTGTTTGTGTGTGTGTGTGTGTGTGTGTGTGTGTGTCCGCACATGTGTTGGGGAGTGGAGAGGTTATGGTTAATCAGGATTCACTATATAGTTCAAAACTGACCAGTCCACACTTCCCAATGGATTTAGCTTCAATGGAAGATCAACTGATAAGGGCTGTTGGGAACCCACTTCTGCAAGCTCCCATTATGTTAGGACAACCCAGCAGGCACACATTCTGTTCCCTAGGTATACACTTCTGGCAATGGTTTGGGGTGTTTTGTGTAGCAACAGGGAGGGTTCAATCATCAAAGCGAATAGCAGGTGACGAAGGCTATATGCCCATGGCAGGGCAGCAGGAATTCAAGGTCTAACGGCAACGTCACCACTGTGACATACAGAAGAAAGGTCTCAGTCTCACACACCACACCAGAACACTACCAGTAACAATCCTATGATATATTTGAAAAACTTCACAACAGGTACACACAGTTTCAGAGAAACATGGCAGGTTATCCCACCGGGAACTTGTGCAGAGCCGTAGGCACCTCCCACCCCGCAAAGTGAGCTGCACAGAGGCATCCTGGCAATCAAACAGGAGAGAAACCCGAAGGCCTGAAAGCAAACCAGAGAAAACTGTGGAGGGAAGAGACCTTAGGAAGAAATCTGCCCTGGTTCTAGGAAAGACTTTCATCTTATGGTGATTCATTTCTAAAGAGGAAGTGAGTTTTGAGAAAAATACTTGAAGTACTCTCTCAGCGGGAGAAGGCAGTTCTTCACCAGGAGGTCAACTTTCGGGGCGTCCAGCTTGCTCCTGCTTCTGACTTGGGCTTGCAGATACTCTTCTTCCTTTGGGGTCAGGGGCGCATGCTTGCTACCAAGGAAAGAGTCACCTGTTAGAAATGCAGCATTGGATTGGGTGCTCGGGAGCGGGGGTGATGGTTGGGGGGGGCACAGAGGCTTGAGGCCCTCACAAGGTAAAGGGGATGCCTGTGGTCTCTGGGGACCCTCAGGAGGACCTAATGGTGTCTCCACATCTTAAAACAGAAGAATAAATGGCCCTGCCTCCTACCTGACTCTGGATGGATTGGGAACAGGCAGGCAGAGTTTCCAAAGACTAAAACCTCTAATATCGTTCCCTACACCCTTTCTCTTTCAAGATGCTGTCTCACTGTGTGGCTCTGGCTGGCCTCGAACCACTGAGCAGGCTTTTAACCACTGCTTCTGCTGGGGTTAAAAGCAAACGCATGTGTGCTAGCGCACCCCAGGTGAGATTTTCAATCTTTGATCCAGTCCAGCATGTTCCCTTTCTGGTGTGAAGAGGAGAGAGCCTAGAAGCTGTCAGGAAGGGATGTGAGCCATTCCAGGCAGTAACCCACACAGAGTAAGAATAAAGATCAGTGAACTAGCCAGGCAGGACTACCAGTGGAAGGAGGGGGGCATCAACCCACCCACAAAACCTTCAACCCCAAATTTGTCCTGCTTACAAGATGCACGGGGATAAAGAATGAGCAGAGACTGAGGGAATGGCCAACCAATGACTGCCACAACTTGAGACCCATGCCATGGGAGAGAGCCAACTCTGGATACTATTAACGATACTCTTCTGTGTTTACAGACAGGGGCCTAGCATAACTGTCTCCCGAGAGGCTTCATCCAGCAGCTGATGGAAACAGATGCAGAGATTCACGGCCAAACATAAGGTGGAGCTCAGGGAGTCTCGTGGAAGAGAGGGGTAGAACTGAGCAAGCCGAAGTGGTCAAAGACACCACAAGAAGACCTACAGAGTTAACTAACCTGGGCCCATGGGGTCTCACAGAGACTGAATCCTAACCAAAGAGCATGCAGGGGCTGGACCTTGCCCCTCCCCAACTGTAGCAGATGTGCAGCTTGGTCTTTATATAGGTCCCCTAACAATTGGAGCACAGGCTATCTTTGACTCTGTTGCCTGACACTGGACCCCCTTCCGCTACCTGGACTGCCTGGTTAGGCCTCAGTGGAAGAGGATGTAATTAGCCTGTTGGGACTAGATGTCCCAGGGGGCGTGGTACCCAAGTGGGGCTTGCCCCTTCTTTGAGAGAAAGAAAGGAGGTAATGGGGGGGGGATTTGCAACTGTGGGACTGGGAGGGGGGCTTCAATTGGGATGTAATGTGAATTTAAAAAAACATGGAAAAACAAATCGGTGAGACCCTGTAAGTGTGTGCACACTGTTCCCAGGAGGCCTGACACAAGCCCAGCTCACACTAAGAGCTTCAGAAGCTCTTGGAATTTGTAAGCTTCATCCTGGAGTCCCCCAGCTTTGAAGATGAGATACCTAGCATCCCCTTTCTGTACGCCCCGCCCCTGGCGGAGTTAAGGATCATCTCTTTCTTTGAGGGCAGACAAAATGGCATATCAGAATACACTGTTATCCACTTTCCCTACATCCCACCCTGCCTTCATGTGCATCCCCTGCCCCGGGACAGTGGTTGTCTGGAGGCCAATATTGCATGAGAGTCCATGACCTTGGCAAGATGACTCCTACATCAGTGGGCAAGTGTCCTTCACCTCACTGTGAAATTACCTTGAAAGCAAACAGTCTTCAGTTTCCTTCAGGAGCCAAGTGACCTTAAGTATTAGGTGCAGGTGAACATGGCCTTCAACTTCCTTTGGAGGAAGCAGGCACCAGGGCTAGAGAGATGGCTCAGCAGTTAAGAACACTGGCCACTCTTCCAGAGGTCCTGAGTTCAAATCCCACCAACCACATGGTGGCTCACAACCACCCGTAATGGGATCTGATGCCCTCTTCTGGTGTGTCTGAAGATAGCTACAGTGTACTTATGTATAATATGTATAATAGTAAATCTTTGGGCCTGAGTGAGTGGGACTGACCAGAGCGAGCAGAAGTCCTAAATTCTATTCCCAACAACCACACGAAGGCTCATAACCATCTGTACAGCTACAGGGTACTCATATATATGAAATAAATAAATCTTTAAAAAAAAAAAAAAAGCTGGGCGTGGTAGCGCACGCCTTTAATCCCAGCACTCGGGAGGCAGAGGCAGACAGATTTCTGAGTTCGAGGCTAGCCTGGTCTACAAAGTGAGTTCCAGAACAGCCAGGGCTACACAGAGAAACCCTGTCTCGAAAAACCAAAAGACAAACAAACAAACAAAAAACCAACCAAACAAGCAAACAAAAGCAGGAACCTTAATCAGAAAAGGGATGGGATGCTGGGGAAGGGGAGGGGGTTGTGAGGGGGTGATGATGCATGCATTTAATCCCAGTACTTGGGAAGACAGAAACAGGGGTATCTCTGAGTTCAACAGAACAAGTTCCAGGACAGCCAGGAATATACAGAGAAACTCTGCTTCGGAAAAACAAAAACAAAACAAAACCACAACCACAACAAAACGAACAAAACAAAAGAAGAAGCTGTCCCTACAAGTTCCAAACCTGGCAGGTTCCCGTGGTGGGCAACTCAGAAGACAGGGGAACAGCCACATGTCCTAGGATTGGCTGCACCGTGATGATTAACTCTAGAGCATGTTTGTTACGGATGGCCTGTATGAGACACGCCTGACAGGCCCAGGTTGGCAGGAGTGGAGCCTGGCTCCTTTTGCAGATGGCTGAGCTCACACACTATCCCTTCCCCTGTTCTGCTCCTATCCCACAGTATCTACCGGGAGGGGCTGCAGACAGGAGACAATACCTCAGAATTGTCCAAAAAGAATGCTTGAGAAAGCCAGAGCCCCTCCACTCCACCTCAGCATTCAGGTGAGGGAACCTGGTGGTACCTGACTGGGAAGAGTGGCTAGGAGCCAGGAGAATGCTGGGATGGAAGAGGTGGGTGGGAAGTTTCCAGAAACTCAATGTAGGACAGGAAAGGACACGACTTAGCATTTTTCAGAAGATATAGTTCAAACTGGCTCAGTCCACCTGTGCACGTCTGTAAGCAAGTGGGTGTCTGTGTGCGGGTGTGTGAATGTGTTACAGACTTGAATCACCATGTATGAATGGTTATGAGCCTGCATGTGCATAGGGCAGGGGCTTCAGAAGGCTGGGGGGTAACTGGCTTACACAATTTGAAAAAGAGCCCTTAGGCCCATGGCTAGGAGTCTGGACTTTCTCCTGAGGACGAGGGAACTCTTGACCAGTTCAGAGGCATGATCAGGAAGAAGTGAGTGATCATCATAATGAGTGTCCCTCAGTCCACAGGGACACCCTGAGCACCACTGTGTTCAGTATTGTGGTAGACAAGGGGTTTCTCAGATAGGTAGAACATGGCTCTATTAGAAAGCACAGTTTCCTGTCTCTGAATCCTCCACGTCCCCTGCCTGAGGAATACCTCTTCAGCCCTGGAATGTTGCTCCACACCCGCATAGCATTCTGGTAGTCTCTGCCACGGACATCCTGGAGGGTCACAGCCTCTGTCTGTGGGAGAAGAGGGGGCCGTGGGTCAGCATGACACAAATGCAATCTCCTCCCATGGGGCGAACATCATCCACAGGCCTAGGTTTTTCCTTAAATAACTACAAATAAGTAAAATCTGGAGACCACTTTGATCAACTCTTTTCAAATGCCATTGAAATGAGTCATATTCTAGGGTAACATAACTTTCCAAAACTCTGAAAAGACAGAAAATTGCTAGCCAATGGTGGTGCACGCCTTTAATCTAAGCTCTTGGAAGGCAGAGGCAGGCAGATCTCTAAGTCTGAGACCAGCCTGGTCTACAGAGTAAGTTCCAGAACAGCCAGGGCTACACAGAGAAATCCTGCCTTGAAAAAACAACAAGAACAACAAAAAGACAACGTCTTCATAGGCTTCAAGAGATTTCTTTTTTCTTTTTTCCTTCTCTTTTTTAAAGATTTAGTTATTATATGTAAGTACACTGTAGCTGTCTTCAGATGTGCCAGAAGAGGGCATCTGATCCCATTACAGATGGTTGTGAGCCACTATATAGTTGCTGGGATTTGAACTCATTACCTCTGGAAGAGCAGTCAGTTCTCTAACTGCTGAGCCATCTCTCCAGCCTGAGATTTCTCTCTCCTTCCTTCCTTCCTTCCTTCCTTCCTTCCTTCCTTCCTTCCTTCCTTCCTTCCTTCCTTCCTTCCTTCCTTCCCTTCTCTCTCTCTCTCTCTCTCTCTCTCTCTCTCTCTCTCTCTCTCTCTCTTCTGCTTCTGCTAGGATTAAAATCAAAAGCATGTACCACTATGCACATGCAGCTCAAATTGTTTTTTTAAGCTGCTCCAAACAATACAGTTTTATAGAATTCTTTCACCATATAAAATATTTTCATGAACCAGATTCAACAGAGAAACAAAAACTTGACAAAGATCCTGAAAAAAAAAAAAAAGAGAAAAAACAACAGATCAAACTCCTTTTACACCTATCAATTCTAAAGTCCTAGCTTTAAAAATGTTAAAAGAATAGCACACTAGGGGCTGGAGAGATGGCTCAGTGGTTATGAGCACCATCTGCTCTTCCAAAGAACTTGGGTTCAATTCCCAGCACCCACCTGGCAACTCACAACTGTCTGTAACTCCAGTTCCAAGGGATCTGACACCCCCACATCAATGATACCCCACACACACATAAAATAAAAATTAAAAAAAAAAAAAAGCAAGCCGGGCGTGGTGGCACAAGCCTTTAATCCCAGCACTCAGGAGGCAGAGGCAGGCGGATTTCTGAATTGGAGGCCAGCCTGATCTACAAAGTGAGTTCCAGGACAGCCAGAGCTATACTAAGAAACCCTGTCTCGAAAAACCAAAAAAAAAGGCAAGCATACCATGGCCAAGTAGGTTTCCCTGGGAATGCAAGGATAGTTTATTCATAGCAGTTCTAACCAAATTTTATTTTATATATATATATATAATTTGTAATATATAATACATAGAAATATAAAAATATATAATTATATTTTATATTATCTTTTATTTTTATTTTATATTTTATATATTTATACATAGTTATATTTATATATTACATATATTATATTTTATTATTTTATTTTTTATATTATATGATAAGTATATAATATAAAAGTAAATATATACTTATAAATATATATATTTACTATGAGGTGCCCAGGGAAATTCTCCGATGCCTATGGGTCCCCACCTCCTTGACTCCCACAGTAGGTTGAGTACCCCAGCCTTGGTTGTATGTCCTTCTCAGAGCTGAGGGGCATGACAGACTTCCTTCAAAGCCTCGCTCGCTCGCTGTCTCTTACCTCCTAGATCCAAGACTGGCATACCTCACGCTCCGCAGCTATGCCCCCAATGCGGGCCAAGTCAGCGCTGGAGAAAACTGACCACTGTTCCCAAGGTCAGCGTTCAAGTGAAGGGGACGAACAGACTGTTTATTGTGAATGCTCTCACGTGTGAGTGTGTGGGGTGGTGTGAGCAGATGTGCTCGTGTGTGCAGGGCTGAGAGAATGAGCGGACATCAGTCTGGGTGGGTGTGACTTGTGCACTGTTTACTGAGTGGTGTCGGAATGGGGGCTGTCCTTCGAGGCTGTATGTCCCTGTAGGGACCAGTGTCTTTCCTGAAACTCTGCAATCTGTGTGTCAGGTGCCTGATGTCCTCTTTGTAAGCCCTGTACACATTAGGGCAGCAGAGGCCTCAGGAATGAGAATCCCAGACCCGGGAGAAAGGCTAAGCCCCTACTCACCTGAAGGAAGCGGGTAGTTGTCTCTTGGTCATCCTCAGTCAGCAGCAGATTGTCCATGAATATCCAGAAGAAGGGCCGCTGACTCTCCTGGCGAGGCAGCGCATACTGCAGGATCCGGTGGAACTGGAACATGTACCAGCCTGCCAATGAACCAGGGAGAAGGCCAGTTCATATGGGCAGGGCCGTGGGGAGGGCCAGGTCAGCCTCTGTGAATGCTGGGTACCTCTGCTCTCCCTCTGTGGAGATGGGGGTCTAGAACTCATCTAACAGCACCCTGAGCACGTGCAAGTTCACCTGGCAGTTAAGAGCCCAGGGAAGGGGCTGGAGAGATGGCTCAGAAGTTAAGAGCACTGGCTGCTCTTTCAAAGGTCCTGAGTTCAATTCCCAGCAACTACTTGGTGGCTCACAATCATCTGTAATGGGATCTGATGTCCTCTTCTGGTGTGCATGAAGACAGCAACAGTGTAGTCATATAAATGAAACTTACCGGGACAGCGATCACAAGAGCTGCCTAGGGGCTGCGTCGAGCCGTACACCAGGTCAAAGGGGCCCCATTTCTCCACCTAGGGAACACACATAGGTGGCTGAAAGCCAAATGCTCCCCCACTGGTGACCAGCATCAAGGCCTCTATACCCAATCATCTTCCAGTGACATACCTTGTGGGTGACCCAGACAGACCTCCTAGTTGAGCCTTGGAGCCCACGTGGGCAGCAACACCCAGACAGCAGCAACTCTCAGGACAAGCCCATGCAAAGGTAGCTCAAGAGCACTCCCTATCTGAGATTCTTTCTCAGATAACTTGCTCTTTAAAAAGGGCCAGCCCTGGAGGGAGCACGGAAACTCATTTAGCCTAAGAGATTCCCATATCCTTCTGGGAAATCACTGGCTCTGCCGAGAGCCGAGAGCCGAGCAGCTGGGAGCAGACAGTAGGGTGGAGGGTGGACACTATGTGGTGGCCATAAACAATCCCCACTTAGATCAGATGGGGTCACTTCCTGGACATGTAAGAGAATGAAAGAACCAACCTCAAGTGCAGACAAGCCAAGAGTCTTCTGTTTGTACAAGTAACCCAAGACCCAGAACCCAGAGAACCCCTGCTTCATAATGGCTCCTCTAGTCTTGGACCTTCCCTCTCCCCACTTCTCCCTCCCCCCCTCCTTGGTTCAAGACGCTTTCTTTGTAGATCAGGCTGCCTAGAACTCACAGATGTTCCTGCCTCTGCCTTCTGCCTTCTGAGATTAAAGGCATGTGCCACCACTGCCTGACTAGCCCTGGACATTCTCTTAAGAAAAAGTTCCTAATAGCTGGGCGTGGTGGCACACGCCTTTAATCCCAGCACTTGGGAGGCAGAGGCAGGCAAATTTCTGTTTGAGGCCAGCCTGAGAGTGAGTTCCAGGACAGCCAGGGCTACACAGAGAAACCCTGTCTCGAAACAAACAAACAAACAAAAAAAAAAAAAAAAAGAAAAGAAAAGAAAAAAGAAAAGAAGAGAAAAGAAGAGAAAAGAAAAGAAAAGAAAAGAAAAGAAAAGAAAAGAAAAGAAAAGAAAAAAAGAAAAAGTTCCTAAGATGTCCACAAGTGATCCCCAATCTAGGCCCCCAACTCTCTTGGACCCTCCCACTTCTCTCAGAGTAATGGACTGCCACCCAGATGGCTCCTGTGCTCCTTCTCTGTGCCCCAACTTCTTTACCTGATATCTGATGTTCACCTAGGGTCCTACAGAGCAATGACTGGCTGGGGTCTAGCCAAAAGTGGGCAGGATTCTGGGTTAAAGACCAACATCCCAATTGTCTGTATAACCAGACCCTAATGCACTGGCCCCTCTGCCTGCATGCCCACAGGCGGATAGGAAGAGGTCCCACCACAGGGTCAAGACAGCACCAGATTGGTGTTTGGAAGGAGTTTTCAGACAACCGTCTGCCACTCAGCTCAAGACTTGCAACTATGACAGGGTGGGGTGGGGTTGAGCACCCTCCGCCCAATCATATCCCTATCATAGGCAGCAGAAACCAGCCACGTGGATTCAAGATGTTTGGCTGCTTGCTTGCCCTGATCAGGGCTGAGGGCTACACAAAGGCCATAGAAGCATTCCGTCCCTACCTCCTACTGTGAGGCATGGGGGGGTGGGGAGGGGGTGTCTGTGTTATTACACCCAGGCTGGCTCCAGCCAAGACCCATGCTGGTCGGGAGACCACCAACATGCTGCTCCCTGCACGCTCTACCCTGCCCCTCCAGGGCCCCCACCTACTTTGCCCCTTCTGCTAGGCCCTGTAGTCTCTCCCATTAACACACCCACCCCCCTCCTAGGCAGTCCATCCACCCGCCCCTGCATCAACTCACGTCTCTCCTCACGACATTTGTGACATCTTCCACGTACTTCAGCGTTCCTCCCCCAGAACCAGA
Source organism: Mus musculus (assembly GCF_000001635.26). NCBI lineage: Eukaryota > Metazoa > Chordata > Mammalia > Rodentia > Muridae > Mus > Mus musculus. The sequence goes on along the minus strand of NC_000076.6, from coordinate 78,055,003 downwards.
ACCGCTTTCCAAAAAGCCCAAACTCTTTAGTACTGGGGGGAAGGGAAGGGAGGAAAGACAAGATGGATACAGTAGATGTGGGCTCTGTCCCCAGAGTGGGGATCTATCATGACAGTGCAATTTCCCAGCTATGGACTAGCAGCTTGATCATTTCAGCAGCAGAGCCCAAGGGCAAGCTTCCTGAGCGTTACTTGATGAATATGAAGTAATTTGTTGCAAAACTCGGCATTTCTGAGTCATGCTCTCGCTGACTTGCTTAGACAACCAGCCAGGCTGGGGACCCACAAAGCGGGTGGGTTACCCTCAGACTCTGAGAACGAGAGCTTGATCAAGTCCAGCCCTTGCTAGGTGTTCTTAAAGCGTAGTGATACAATTATAGCTATTATATAGGGCACTTGTAACACATTGTGGGGTCATCATTGAACCCACGGCTGGTATCCTAATTGTGATATGATTTAGCCAGAGATCAGAGCACCTTCGGGGCCTCTGTGTTTGCTGGGAACAGGGGGAATCAGAGCAGTCTGAGGGACAGGATCCCAGGAGAGGTGGCCAGGTTGGGAAGTTCAGGAAGGTGTGTGTGTGGGGGAGGGGGGTTGGTGCTGGGGGAGCATGTAAGTATGAGAGAGGCAGGGCTACTTCCTCAACAGCAGTCTTCCCATTGACCCTTGCAGGCTTGTCCCTCCCTATCCCTGCCTCCTCCTCTGGGGCAGAAGGATACCTATCTGGGTCCCTGTTCTCCAACCCTTTCACCCTTTCTCTTGCTTGGGCACACAGTTGGGAGATTTTTTTCTGGCAGTCATATGCTCTCCTGGGATACTCGGTTCTCTCAGCTCAAGGAGTCTGAGGAGGAGGTTTTCTACCACCAATCGCTGCTTCTCATCTCAGATGCCCAGTGATATCCTTACGGCCAGGCAGAGGACACCAGAATACTCTGGGGCCCTCCTATCCCCTGTTCTGGAGAGCCATTTTTGATGTGACTCTACTCACCTTTATCAATATTTCTAAAAAGGCTCAGTACCCGCACTGGCTGTCTCTTCCATGCAGACACTGTCTTGTATATCTCCATAGGGCCCGCCTGAGAGAAAGCAGAGGAAAAAGGAAGAGAGAGAAAACAAGAGGATGCATGCTGGTTGCCCAGTGAGCGCGCTTATAGTTAAGTGACCCCGAGACAGTCTTTCCCTGGATGCTTGGGACTCAACAGAGAGTCATCTGGGACTCACTTGCAAAGGCCTGGCTGGCCCTGTTGTAACCAGTGCAGTTCCTGGAGGCCAAGCCCACCCACTCTAGGTCTCTTACCTGGACCCCCACAGATCTACAAAGAGAGGCAGGGTTTCTCTGAAGTTAGAAGATAAAGGATTCCCCTCATGCCTGGCAGTGGTGGCGCACACCTTTGATCCCAGCACTTAGGAAGCAGAGGCAGGCAGATTTCTAAGTTTAAGGCCAACCTGGTCTACAAAGTGAGTTCCAGGACAGCCAGGGCTATACAGAGAAGCCCTGTCTCAAAAAAAATAAAAAATAAAATAAACACATAAATAAATAAATAAATAAATAAATAAATAAATAAATAAATAAATAAAAAAGGATTCCCCTCAGAGGACAACTCTGTACGTCTCCAAGGACTCCAGGAAAGCAAAACCATTCCACAGCCCAGGAATCTGCAATCCAGGTAACACCAGGGGCTGGTAGCCTCTGAGGCTTCAGGAAACTGTCCCAGGCCTCACCCAGCAACTGGGCTCAGCACATAGTGGCTCTTATTGGCATCGTGGTACCAAAGCCTCCATCACTAACTACATGGTCTTTTCCTGTGCATCTCAATCCCCCCCAAACTCCATCTCTTACAAGGATACCCTCCACTTTATGCAGCGTCCACAGCAATTTAAGTGCTCTCTTTCATCTCAAGCAGATCAGAAATTCAAGGCCATCCTTGGCTACATAGTGAATTTGTGGCCAGCCTGGGCTACCTAAGATCCTATCACTAAACATCAGTGACACTTGCTCTCTAATAGGAGAATACCAAGGGACTTTAAGGCAAAGCCTCAGCCCCATCCAGTGATGCGCACATGGGATGCTAGCCTACAGCTGGTGGCAGATCCAGTCCCTCCCACACCAGTTGTCCTTACTCCCTCTTGATCATGGAAGGCCTTCAGCTGGTGCCGCCACCTCTTGCGCCTCTGCAGCAGTCCACTCCGTGAGAAGGGCAGGCACAGGAAGCAAACCCAGCAGGCCATGGCATTGATCCTCTCTGAGGTCCCGGGGCCCACCAGGATGTCCACACACTCGAAACAGTAGCATCTAGAGTCAAACAGGAAAAACCACCGTGACCCAAGTGACCCAAGTCATACTGCCACGAGGGGACTGCAAGCCAGGACAGCACCTTGTTCTGGAGGGAACTATCTGTCTCTCTCTGGCTTTGCTCTTAGTGCTGGCTGAGTTGGGCTGGCTGCAGGTTGGAAAAGAGACTCAGCAACAGAATGTGGGAGGTGGGTGTGCTAGCAATGGCGGACTTCAAAACCCTTTAGTCTTTCCACAACTTGGAAGTCTGCACACACATTTTTAAGGTCTCTGAGGATAAAAAAGATGTACAAGAGCAGTTGGCTGGAAAGGAGGCAGATAGAAGTCAGGGCTGTAAAGAGGAAGATATCCAAATGGACAGAGCGGGGGACCACCGTGGATGGAGCTCAGGATGGAGGCTTAACAACTAAGGGTGAATGAGCTGCCTATTCCCTGGACCCACCATATTGCTTAAGAACAGAGGGAATGGCTGAATGGTGGCTGCAGTGCTTGTGAAGAAAGGCATCCCAGATGCGCATCCTTCAGCACCCGCCTCCCATATTGGGGGTGTGTGTGGTTCTTTTGGGAGCTTCTGGGAGGAGCAATAGGGAGTTAGGCCCTGCCTCACCTGGTACAGTCGGGGCTCTCACAGATGAACAGGGTACCCCCGGAACAGCAGATGGTGCAGTAACTCTGGTGTCCATCATCATCATACAGGAAGAGGGACTCCAGGAACTTATCCTGAGCGGGGAGCAAAGGCTGAGTGTGTGATGTCCCTTCTACAGTGCCATGTCACGACAGTCCCAGTACCTCCCTACTTACCTTACATGGGGCACATAACCCTCCCTCAAACAAGGGGTGCCGAGTGTACACCTGGAGAGTTCCACAGCAGAGGCAGATGTCTAGAGAGAACAGAGGGGAAAGCTGGGAGGAGGCTTAGCCAAAGCAACCCGAAGATCCTGAGGGAGATGTGGGAAGACCCAGCAAGGATGTGTCAGGGTCATAGACCAGAAGATTTAGTGGGGAAACAAGATGCCCCAAATGAAATGTAGACCAAATCCCAGATGGCTTTTTGCAGACTTGGCATGGTGAGGCTAAAATCCCCACGGAAAGCCAAGGATGCCCAAATCGGCCAATCCAGAGAAATAGATCATTGGCCAGGGAGCTCCGGAGTGCCCACTAAAGGATGCACGTATTTTCCTCTTTCTCTTTCTCACAAAGGCACGTGTATCTCAAGATGGCTTCAACTTCACTTAGGATGGTCTGATTCTTTCACTTCTACCTCCAGAATGCAGAGATTACAGGCTGTGTCACCACACCCAGTTTATAGGATACTGGGAATGAACCCAGGGCTTCCAGCAAGGTAAGTGAACACTTAGCCTAGTCACAAATTAGATGGTAGTGTGGCTGATGTAAATACAGTTTGGGGGGGAGGAAGGAGGGGTTGGAGACAGGTTTTTTGTGTAGCCCTGGCTGTCCTGGAACTACCTCTATAGAGCAGGCTGGTCTCAAACTCAGAGATCCTCCTGCCTCTGCCTCCTGAGTTCTAGGAATCACATGCGAGCCACCATGTTCAGCCCAAATATATATATAAAAAAAATTCAACTATGAGCCTTAAGTGAGTCTGGTGCTGGGGTAGGGGAGGTGGGGGTGGGGAGAGGACATCCCATGGGTACCAGGATTGTTCCCCACTTTCTGGGATGGCTGATGAGGCTAAAGGCAGTCTTTCTGGCAGGGTCTTTCTGGGTCACAGGTTAAGTGTGCAAACTCACCTTCAATGCTCCGTCGGTTCACTTTGACTTCGTACCTGATCATCTCTGCAAGAGAAAAAAAAGTAAGTTCTTCTCTCTCCGGGCTCCTCACTGGAACACGCACAGCAAACTCGTCTTCTGACGTGACTAGGACTCTTCCACTGTCGCCCGCCAAGTGCCTGCTCTGGTGGGGTGGGGGTGGGGTGTCATCCTGAATGATGCAGGAACATTCCGTGCATTGCCTAACTCTAAGGGCCAGATCTAAGAGATAAGTCCATTACTTGGGTAGGGTCTTACCTCTGCCTGTCGGAGGCGAGGAGGGGGACAGAGGCTCTTTGCAGTCTTCCAGTACCACATCCACACTGTCCTCCTTCAGGGCTGGGGCTGGAGATAGAGAGGCCGTTATTACAGGGAGACCTCAAAAGGGACACAAGATACATGCAGGAAAATAGCTACCCGTGGCCAATACAGGGGTCAAGGGAGCCACTAGAACTACCCAGCCAAGCTATGGTGATATCTCCCCATCCACTCGAGATTAGGGGCTGCAATATTAGCTTTGAGGTACCTGGTAGGAGAGGGTGCCCTATGGGGTACCCTTCATCTATTCAGTCCCAGACAACATGTTTTTGGGTGGCCCCGCCTCCCCCTGCTCCTGGCTGATTGTCTAAGACACATATTCCTGCTTTCTAGTGACAGTCCAGAACCCCTAAGGACCCTATGGAGCAAGTGGAGGCAAAAGTAGAAAGGAGAGGAAAAGAAAAAGGCCTGAGGATCTCACAGGATTTCAGCCATTGCTCTTCCAGAGGACTGTCAGCATCAGGGCTAGAGCTGTCGGAAGTCTCCAGGTCCAAGGTTTCAAGGGTCTTAGAGCAAGAAGAAGGTGTCTCCCGGGAACCCATTGATGTAATCGGCTAGAAGGGTCTGCGTCCAAGGGATGGCGGGTGTGACAGCAGGGTCGTCAGAACCCTAAAACGCGACCAGAGAGGTTGAGAGGAGGGTGTGCCCGTTCTCTGAGGGCCTCGTGGAGAATTTGGATAGGAAGAGAGAGGGCTGGTTAAAAGGGACCTTACCGTAGGTAGGGATGAGGACGTAATGCTGGATGGAGCCTATGAGGGCCTGGGATGATGGGGTTGAGGGTGTGGGGGCAGGCACTCAGGGGCGGGTCTTAAGGAGCCCAGCACGTGAGGGGAGGAGTGGGGGTGGGGTGGATGGGGGCGGGGCTGAGGGGGCTTAGGAAGCCTTGAGAGTGGGAGAGGGCTTCGGGGAAAGGGTGGGGGAGGGAGAGAGTTCTGAGGAGGGGTTATGGAGTTCTGTAGGGCTCAGGGCTGAAATGGGGTAGGGGTAGGAGAAGGGAGGCTCTGGGCCTCACACATTGAGGTTAGAGAGCTGGGAGGTAGGGTTCCTGATTGTGTGGAAAGGGGGATGGGTTGGGCCAGGGAGCAAATGACAGAGGGTGGATGGAGGAGGGGTAGGAAGAAAGTCTTGGGTGGAGATCAGAGTAGAATGTATAGGTCCACAACGTTGACGTGGTACCAATAGGTACTGGACGGAAGACCTGCCAACCTCTTGAAAAGTACTTAATCAATAATCCTTCCTATTCATGGCCAATAATCCCTCCAGGATACCACAGTGGCTGGCCTCATCCACCAGCGGTTTTAATGGAGGGCCAAGATGTGGAGAGACCCAGGTAGTACAGTTCCTCTGACTCCAGGGTTTGATTGGCAGGGCGGTGACTTCCACAAGGTTCAGTATGGAAGTCACTGTACAGTAAAAACACCGGACTGCTCACCTCAGCCCAGTGTTCCAGGCCAGCGCCACGGCCGCGTAAAGAACTAAAGAGAGACTGGGCAGATTGCAGGAAGACAGCCAGGTCCCTTGTCGGAATCTCAGTGTCAAAGAAATAGGGGCCCTGAGACATCGCGTTTGTCCAACCTGCTAGAGAACCCCCACACTTCACTGCACACCGATGGCCACCGTGTATGAAACTGGAGAAATGTTTGTTTTGATATTTGGCACAAGCTACATGCTCTGGGGGGCTGTAACCAGTTAAAGCCCTCTGCCCCGGTTTTTCCTGGGTTTCTACTTTTTCTCTTTTTTTTTTTTTTTTTTTTCTTCCCCTTTTGTTAAGGTTCCACTTATTCCAGGCTGATCTGGAATTCACTCAGTAATCAAGATGGATTTGAGTTTCCCCTCTCCCTGCCCCCACCTTGATAGTGCCGAGATTACGGGTTAGAAACCCATGGGTGTGGCCCAAGGAACTGCGGGGGGGGGGGGGGGGGGGGGGGGGCCTCCACCGACTGAGTTGTCATACAGACCTCGGTTTATTTGTAACTTTTGGGTTGCTCCCCATCCCCCCACCCTTCACCTAACCCCACACCCCTGAGACATGGTTTCTTTAGGTAGCCAAGGCTACGCTGGGAACTCATTATGGAGTCCAGACTGGCCGCTCAGAAATCTGCCTGCCTCTGCCTCCGCAGTGCTGGAATTAAGAGTGTGCTTCACAACTTCCTGAGTCATTTGGGTATTTTTAAAAATGCCCCGCAGGAGGTTGTCGGTCCTCTTCCTTTGTCTTTTTCTTACTGATTTGAAGGTTCTTTTTGTTAAAGATACTAACATTCTCATGTAAATGTTGGAAATATTTTAATGCCCCCCCCCCTTTTTTTTTTTTTTTGAGACTGGTCTCATTGTATGTACCATGCTGGGCCGCCTGGAATTCACACCTTTGCGTCCCTAGGGCTGGAATTGAAGGTATGTGCTACCACACCCAGCCCTGTTTGTTTTTTAAGATTGGGCCTAGCTCTGTAGCCTAGGCTGACCTTAAATTCATGGCAATCCTGCCTCTGCCTACTGGATTGTGGGATTATAGGTATAAAACATCACACTCAATATCACTAATGCCTTTTCATGGTTTGGCTTTTTTTGTTGTTGTTGATGTTTTATGTGGAAACATTTTTGTATTAAGACAGACCTATTGGTTTTTTAAAAAATATTTTAAATTAAATTAATTAAATTATATTTATTTGAGTATATATGTGTATACATGCACTTGCCTGGCATGTTAAACATAGTAGTCAAGTTCTGAAGAAGAAAAAAAACCCAAAAAAACAAAACAAAATGCTCGGTGGGGAAAGGTACTTCCCCTCCCCCACCTCCCACCCCCAAACCCTAAAGACCTGAGTTAAGTCCATGAAACCCACACGGTGGAAGGAGAGAGCCAACCAATTCCCACATTCTGTTCTCCTCTGACCTCCAAGCACTCTCTCTCTCTCTCTCTCTCTCTCTCTCTCTCTCTCTCTCTCTCTCTTTAAAATCCTGTGTTGAGGCTGGAGAGATGGCTCAGCAGTTAAGAGCACTTTTACTGCTCTTGCGGAGGGCCAGAGCTCAATGTTAATTTAGCTGTAACTATTTGATACGTCTAGGTTGAGAAACAGCTGGATTTTTAAGATGCTAAATTCAGGCCATGACATGCCCTTCCATTTCTTCTGAGAAAATGTGAGTTCTAGCCATATGCTGTGGTCCAGCTACTTAGGAAGCAGAAACAGGCCCACCACGGTTGGGGCACAGGAGTCAGGGCCAGACTGAATTACACTGTGGGATTCCATTTGAAACAACAGGACTTTGGCTACAGCTCAGCGAGAGATGTCTGTCGGGCAGCAGGCCCTGGGTTCAACCCCAGCACTGCTTAAACCACATGCTTACTCTATCACTCCAGACGTCAAGGCAGGAGGATCAGAAGTTTAAGGCCATCCTTGGCTACATAGTGATTTCCAGGCCAGTCAGGGCTATATGAGACCTCAACCCCCCAGTTTCCCCCTCCCCGAAATCAATCAATTAACACAGCAACAAAAAATGAATAAGGGATTCCCTGGTTGTGAGAATTTTCTGGCTGTTTGATATTTTTGTTGGCATTGAGAATATTTTCTATTACGTTACCAGTTCTAACCTAAAGTTAACACGTGGGCATTGTTGGCTTTCAAAACACACACTTGGCTTACAGATCTGCTAGGCCTGTGGCAGCCCTCCAGCAGGTCTCTACCCCAAGCCACATCACCCAGCACCTGACTCCAACCCACCTCTGCTGAGGACAGTTGGTTGGGTGCTTTCCATTTTCCCTATCCAGAATTGTCAGAGCTCCTTCCAGCCCTGACACAAGCCACCTTGCCCTTTGTTCTCTGCACCTCTGTAGGGTGGAATAGCTGCCTTGGGCTAGCCTCCATTTTGTGGTCAAACTCTTTGGGGGTAAGGACATTGAGGATCATGAATGTAGCCCACATGCTGGAGCCTCTGAAGCCCTGAGGCATACATAGACCTACTCTGGGCTCCTGTGCGGATATGGGTCATGCAGGCCATCTCCTCTAAGTATAGCAGCTACAGACCACCTGCAGGTGTGGACTGTCACGGAAACCCCCACGTGTGATGGAAAGTCCAAAATTCTACAGGAGTCTTTCTGTTGATCTCCAGTCAGAGGCTGGGGGCTGGGGGACGCCTGCTTGCAACAGTCAGTGCTCAGCCAACAGTGGGTTCTCTGGGTTGGGTTCAGACTTTTTTGAAAAGTGTAGACTTTAGTCTTACACTGCAATTCTAAGTTCTTCTTTATCCACTGCCTTTGGCAGAGAAATCCCCATCTGAGGAGAAGCCCCTAACTGGGGAGAAACCCCCGGGCTGCAGGCATGACATGAGGTGAATAATAATCCTACTAAGTAAGGGGCTGGCTGAGCCACCACAAGATCAGCACCTGATCACTCAAAGGTACCAGAAGTGCCTCTGGCATCTTGGGTACCTAGTGTGTGTGTTCTGGAACTGGTGGACGCAGAGACTCCATCAGTGTTCTTAAGACCCTGGCAAGGTGTGAACAGGGAGCAAGGGACTGGGGCCTGTGTCCAATCCATCATGCCAGTGAGGAATCTCTGTGCTCTGGCCTGCAGGAGTCATGCTTGTTAGGTGCTGGGTTTTACAGGGGGCTGGGGTTGATGGTTCCATAGTAACTGCATACCTGCCTGAGACAGTGGGAGAGGCCAGTGAGCAGAAACCTCCTTTGGGGATGAGGAAGAGGTGGTGTTTCTCAGGAAGCCCATTTTGGCATCACCTAATGCTTCCTTCTCAGCATCTGTGGGAGGAAGGGTGCAGATGTCAGCAGCCCCCATAGCCACTTCCAAAGGCACTATGGTTATGGCTTAGAGCCCAGACATGAACAATGGGAGGCCCCTGCTCTCCACTCACAACCTTTAGAACATTCTCCTCCGCCTATCTTGCTATATGCATGCACCCCGGCTCTGAAGTGACTGACCCTTCACAATGAGGCTTTCCTTTCTTCCCCCCAACACCTGGTCCTCATGCTGAACCCCCTTACCTACTTTCAATACTGATCCCCGCCCCCCCACCCAACACACACAGTGGAGAACAACCTCAGCACATGGAGAACTCTCAGGGGGACCCTGAGGTAGGAGGATCCAGCAGAGACCAGTGCCAGGACTAGCAACACACACACACACACACACACACACACACACACACACACACACACACACACACACTCAACTGTCAACACTCATGTTAGGGACCCCAGCACAGACCTGATCACACTTTACTCTAAAAGTTTGTCACCTCCCAGGCCACTTGCAGCTGTACAATCTCACTTTGCTGGGGGTACAAGTTCCACGCATGCCCACCTCTGCATCCTTTTCCATCTGCCTCCAGGACACCTCCCTGATTTGCTTGGAGGCCCTGTCTTTCAGGCAGTACCCTCCGGGCTCTATCATGAATCCTGAAACTGCTCCTTCGACTATTGAGGAGAACAAGACAGGAACTTGTGTGGTCCAGGGGCATCTGTTTAGGGCAGCAGTTCTCAACCTGTGGGTCACGACCCCTTTGGGGGTTGAACAACCCTTTCGCAGGGGTCACCTATCAGATATTCTGTGTATCAGATGTTTATATTATGATTCATAACTAGCAAAATTACAGTTATAAAGTAGCAGTGAAATAATTTTATGGTGGGGGTGGGTCACCACAACATGAAGATATTAAAGGGCCATAGCCCTGGTCTATGGGCTCTCTGCCTTCTTTCCTCTTCCTGTTGTACTCTATCTAACACATTCCTAGTTCAGTTTGCCAGCCACCTCTGAGCACAGAGGTAGGCCATGTGTCCTTTTCACCCACTATCACACAGGATGAACCATCTCCACTGTCCTGCTAAAATCTTCCACTCTACTCCCCCAGCCCTCAGCCAAGGACAGATGGGGTTCCCAGCGGGGTCCACTGTCCAGCCAGTTACAGAGGTCTCCTATTGTGGCTACCCAGAGGTGCCAGCAGGTCTGGACAGCCAGGCTGTGGCTAGAGCACTATTTTGGCTCCTCCCTCCCCTTCTCTCTTCCCCTCCCCTCTCCTCCCCCAGTTATTTTATTTTATTATTTTCTTTTATGTGTTTAAGTGCCTTGCTTGCATGATGTATATTTGGTCACCACATTCATGCAGTGCCAGTAGGAGCCAAAGAGGGCATCAGATGCTCTGGAACCGGAGTTACAAAGGGTTGTGAGCCATCCTGTGGGTGTTGAGAAACAAGCCCAAGTGCTCTGCAAGAGGAACAAGTGCTCTTACCACTGAGCCATCTCTCTGGCCCCTCTCTTTTTAAGTTCAGTGTGTGTGTGTGTGTGTGTGTGTGTGTGTGTGCGTGTGCGTGCATTCTCGCTTGCATATGTACATGTGTATGGAATAGTGAATATAGGGTGTTTTCTTCAATTGTTCACCTAACTTCTTTTTTAAAAAAATTCAGTTTCTCTGCGTAGGGTTTCTGTCTGTGTAGCCCTGGCTGCCCTGGAACTCACTTTTTAGACCAAGTTGGCCTCAAACTCACAGAGATCCGCCTGTCTCTGCCTCCCTAGTGCTGGCACTAAAGGCGTGAGCCACCACACTCAGCTTTCCATGTAATATTTTGAGGCAGGTTCTATCCCTGAACCTTGCTTGAGCTTATCCATTCAGTTAGTTGCCTGGTCAGTGAGCTCTACAGCCACTCCTGTCTTTGCTTCCCCACACAGGCAATTTGTCCACAGAGCCATCTTTCCCGCCAGTCCCGGTTTTTAACCCATAAACAGATCCTCTGTAGGGAGACTGGAGAGACAACTTTCCCGCTTCCTCTATCCCGAGGCCAGGCAGCTGCACTGGATCTCACAAAGAAAGAGTATCAGAGCGTCCTGAACCCAAAGGCAGGGCAGTCTCTAGCCCAGCTTTCGAAAGCTGGGCCCTGATTGGCTCTAGGCTAAACAACAGCCTCTGTTCTTTCCTGGTTGAAAGTATAACAGAGTCGCTGAGCAAGACAAACGTCGCCTTTCCGCCGCTGGGGAGTAAATATAAACGCTTACAGGTGCCTCTCCGGATAGCACCACGACACCCAAGGAAGGGAGAAGGGAACGCAAGCGCGCGTGGGCCAGCAGGGGGCGCCGAGGCGCAGCCCCTGTGAGGAAGATGGCAGGTGGGGATGGAATGCTACGCCGTCTGCTGAGGCTGCACCGCACCGAGATCGCGGTGGCCATAGACAGTGCCTTTCCGCTGCTGCATGCTCTAGCCGACCACGACGTGGTCCCTGAGGACAAGTTCCAGGTGGGCTCCAGTCCCGCCCCCGGTGCCTCTCATTCTCCCCACTCCTCCACCCGCAGACTAGGTGTTCCCTCCCAACCTCAGCCAAAACCCATACTATACCCATACCCTCCCCCTACCAGCCAAGGAGTGGTCCCAAGCCCTCCTCAGGAGACCTCTCCAGATCAAGTCCCAGGTGAGTTCCCTAACCTCACACCCTATGCCCCCTAACTGCTCCAGGGCCCAGGGATAGACAGGAATAGGCAAGTCTCCCTTATCCCAAAGAGGCAGGAGTTGGAGAATGATATGCCCAGGTGCCCAATGCTGTCACTGCAGGAGACGCTCCGTCTGAAGGAGAAGGAAGGCTGCCCCCAGGCCTTCCACGCCCTGCTGTCCTGGCTCCTGACCCGGGACAGTGGGGCCATCCTGGATTTCTGGAGGATTCTCTTTAAGGACTACAATCTGGAGCGGTACAGCCGCCTGCATAGCATCCTGGACGGCTTCCCAAAAGGTGGGCGTGTGCTGATTGATGCTGGAGCTGATGCTCAGCCAATGGGTAGCATCGGGGATATGGATACAAGTCGGCCCATGTTTTCAGGGAGCCACTAGAACTTGGGCAGATCCTAAGAAGCAAAGGGCAGAGGTCTGCTCTTTCTCGTCCTCAAGAGTGCCCCATTCTAGAGCTCACCCTGAAGATAAGGCTTTAAGACAGGACCATTGTTCCTGCCCCTGAGCTGCAGATGTGGACCTAAACCAGTCCCGGAAAGGGAGAAAGCCCCTTGCTGGTCCCAAGGCCGCGGTACTGCCACCCAGACCCCCCACCAAGAGAAAAGCACTGGAGGAGCCTCGAGCCACCCCACCAGCAACTCTGGCCTCAAAGAGCGTCTCCAGCCCAGGTACACTCAAGAGGAGCTAGCCAGGGTTGCTGGGCCCTCCCCAACCGGCTCTTAGGAGCTTCTGTCTTACTGACACCACCCCAGGGCCAGCCTGCCAGGGTCACAGAGTCACCTCTGAGCCCTCAGACCTGAGCATTGGAGGAGGCCCACAGCCTCTCAGCGTCTTACTGTCCCAAAGGCTGAGTTTCTGGGCGGTGAGGCAGGCAGGTGGTTTTGATTTCCTTTCTGTTGAAGAAGGAAACAGCCCATCACAGCTTAAGAACCGTCGATCTGACCCTTACCAGCTGCTCTCTCTCCCATCCTCACTTTCTACCCTGGATCCGTCAACATGACCCCAGCCCAGAAAAGTGGGCCCAGGCTGCCTCTACCTCCCCTTCGCAGGCTCCCACCTGAAGACTAAGCCCCCTAAGAAGCCAGATGGCAACTTGGAGTCACAGCACCTTCCTCTTGGAAACGGTGAGTTAGGCCAAGAGTGGAGGTTGGAGGAGGTCTGATCCCATTGACCTCAGCTGGATGGCAAAGCCAGAGAAAGATAGGGACTCCTTAGATCCAACTGTCTTGCCATTCTCCTACCCACAATGCCCTGGGTGTCTCCTCCCAGACCTCTGCCCATTTTAATGCTCCCAATCTTCTAGCCAGCCCAGAAAAAGAACCACAAGGAAACTATCCCTGTTCCTCAGCTGCGCCCAACCTTGACCACACCCACCCACCATCCACCATCCACCTGTGCTTCCTGGTCCTCACCCCCTGATGGCCTAGGAACTCTGTGCCCCAGAATAACGCAGGTCCCACGTCACCATGAGATTCTTGTCAATCTGCCATTGGGCTCAACATGACCAACACTGCTGTCCCCACGGCCGTGTGCTCATGCACATACGTCTACTTGTGTCAAACCCTCTCCAGGAATTCAGACCATGGCAGCTTCTGTCCAGAGAGCTGTGACCGTGGCCTCTGGGGATGTTCCAGGAACCCGAGGGGCCGTGGAAGGGATCCTTATCCAGCAGGTGTTTGAGTCAGGTAAATGCATGGAAGCAGGCTGCCAGGGAGACCCAGATTTCAAAATGGAAGGGAGTGCTTCTAGAGCATCCATGGCCGTGGCTGAGGGCAAGGCAGCCAGTGTGCTTCATTCAGGTCTGCTGGCTTTGGAGCCCAGTGCTGATGTGGAAGACTCCCTACATGGGTGGATCTTTTGTCAGGCCAGTGGTTCATAGTCACATTCAGCCATGGAATGCCACCTCTTCCACGTCAAGGGGTGCTGCTAGTCACAGGGGACATCCTAAGTTTCCCTGTGTGCTCTAGTTCTGTCAAGAGACCATAGTGCCCACTAAGACAGCCCACCACATCCTACTGCCCTGTGTCAGGTATCTATGTCCTGTCCAGTCCCCTCACTCTTTGTCCAGGTTCCTCCCACAATTGCCTACCTACAAGGCTGGCTAGTGGGGTCACCTTATACAGCCACCCAGATCATCTGAACAAGTCAGAGCTGGGGCCAGACACACTCACCATTGCAGAATCTGCTCCACAGCACCTCCTCTGTCCGGGACACTGGACTTGGATGCCATGGACAGCCAGAATGGCCTGGGAGCTCATGCCAGCCCTAGTCAGAGCAGCCCCAAGAATCTTGTCTGACTCTTCTGGGGTTATTAGAACAAAAAGCCCCAGGCTTGTAACAACAGGTTCCAAAGTCAAGGTGTGGGAAGGGACACGTCCCTTCGTGGGCTTTGGAGGGTCCCTCTGTTGCCTCTAGCATGAAGTGCTGTTGGAATGCTTACTTCTGAGAATAGCCCCTCTCCAATCTGACTATTCCTCTCTGACTTCACCTTTCTTTGTAAGAACATTGGATTTAAGGGCTAGTATGACATTTTTAAAAAAAGATTTATTTAATTTATATGAGTACACTGTAGTTGTCTTCAGACACACCAGAAGAGGGCATCAGATCCCCATTACAGATGGTTGTGAGCCACCATGTGGTTGCTGGGATTTGAACTCGGGACCTCTGGAATAGCAGTCAGTGCTCTTAACCACTGAACCATTTCTCCAGCCCGTATGACATCTTTTTTTGTTGTTGGTTTTTCTGTTTGGTTGGTTGCTTCTTTTGTTCGTTTTTGTTTGTTTGTATTTGAGACAGTTCCTCTGTGTAGCTTTGGCTGTCCTGGAACTCACTCACTCTGTAGTAGAGCAGGCTGGATTCGAACTCGAGTAGATCTGCCTGCCTCTGCCTCCCAAGGATTCAAGATGTGTACCACCATGCCCTGCTATGACATCATCTTAACTAACTCTCTCGCCAAAGACCCTGTTTCCAGTAAGGTCCCGTTCTGAGCTTGTGAGGAAGGGCACTGTTTAAGGGTACAGTCACCAGCAAAGAATCCCTAGCTGTACCCAGCCCCGGTTCTGCCAGACCCCCAGGGTGAGCTCATTCAGTCTATCTCTCTCCCAGGAAGATCCAAGAAGTGCATTCAGGTTGGGGGAGAGTTTTATACACCCAACAAGTTCGAAGACCCCAGTGGCAATTTGAAGAACAAGGCCCGGAGTGGTAGCAGCCTAAAGCCAGTGGTCCGAGCCAAGGGAGCCCAGGTCACTATACCTGTAAGCCTTATCCAGCATGTCCATTTAGGGGGAGCTGGGCCTTCCTTCCATAGCCTCCCCTCCCCTCCCCTCCCAAAGAAAGCCTGGAGTTCTTCCCGAGGGTGGGAGTTGCTTCCCAGTGGTACTTGGTGGCCACATAGATCTTCCCTGACCCTGGCTACTTCGTTAAGACCCTGTGTCTCTCATAGGGTAGAGATGAGCAGAAAGTGGGCCAGCAGTGTGGGGTTCCTCCCCTTCCATCCCTCCCCAGTGAGCCCCAGGTTAACCAGGTAAGTCCCAAGAAGGGGGTGGGGGTGGGGGAACCAGGATATGGAGGGCAGCTCCCTTCCTCTTCTCTCCCTTCTCTTTCCTCCACCTCCTCCCACTCAGCTCTTTCTTGGAAGTTTTCAAGGATGCATATTAGGAGATTTCCAATTAGTCACAGCAGGTGAGCTGCTTTTAAAAAAATCACACGTTCAGCTGGTTGGTATATGCCTTTAATCCCAGCCCTTGGGAGACAGGGGCAGGCAGATCTCTGTGAATTGGAGGCTAGCCTGGTCTACAGAGTTCCGGGACATCCAGGGCTACACCAAGAAACCCTGTCTTGACAACAAACAAACAAAACAAAACAAAACAAAACAAAACAAAATCACACATTCTGTCCAGATGACAAAAAGCACATTAGCTTCGGGTCGGGTAGGGCTGCAGATAAAGCCTGAGTATGGGGATTCTCTGAGGGTATCAAGTTATCCTCTCCTCCCCAGCACCACTGATGTGGTTGTGCCTGCAATCATTGATTATTGAGTCCAACACCTCAGAGCTAGGTACTCTGCTGGCCCCGGACACCAAAGGTTGAAGGTCCAGTTCTGCCCTGCTCCATAAAAGTGCCCTGGTTATTGGGGGCCTATGGACGTTTCCCATGTGCTCACTGTGTGGGCCCCCACAACCTGGCATCTGGGAGCTTCTTGAGGAGGTTCAGACTCAGAACTCCTTCCATCCTGATAAGGTAGGGGATGGGGAATGACAGGAGGTACCTAGGGCTAACGGGAAACCCCGTGGGCCCACCCACCTGCTGTCCTATTAGGTGAGTGGTAGTCAATCCAGGGAACTGTGGGCCTCCCCACTCTGTGGGTTGTCAGCCTGGGCTACACCGGGACTAGCTATCAGGAGGCAGATCAACTTTACTTAGGGTGATTCAAGGCTTTTAAAAAAACAAAAGATTAATTTATTATTTATTATAAGTACACTGTAGCTGTCTTCAGTCGCACGGATGGTAGTAAGCCACCATATGGTTGCTGGGATTTGAACTCAGGACCTTCAGAAGAGCAGTCAGTGCTCTTACCTGCTGAGCCCAATTCAAGGCTTATAACGTTTTGGGGGGGGGGGTCTGAGGGTAGGAATATCTAGGATGGGCAAAGGTCATTGGCTGGGGGCTTGGGGTACCTAAAATGTCTCCTTAGCAAGGGAAAGCATTTCGGAAATCTCAGGTGCTGAATGAATGGGCGCTTTGTCAGGAGAAAGGAAGTTGGTCCTGTAATTTAACTGAGGCTACGTGACATTCTTCATGCATCTCTGAGGGCATTCCTAAGCCTGGGGGGGGGGGGGGCGGGGGCGGGGCTTAGAATTCCCCAGACAAGGTCAAAGAAGGAGAAATCCTGTTAATGAAGGGAGTCCCCCATATTGCGCTGAGCTCAGAAGCTATCCAGTCATGGTGGGATTTTGATCTTAATTAGCAGAGTTTTCCCACTAGGAACTGCCTGGCACCCAGCACTCCTTCCAGAGAGGGACACCCCCCTAGGTCTGTGTGGAACCTAGTACTTCAGAGACCTTGCAGAGCTCAGGCAGGGGCCAACGAGAGAACCCAGGGGGAACCTGGGAGTCAGTCCTTAGTGGTGAGCATTGTCCCAAGTGGGTCTCTCAGGTGGATGCTGTGTTCCATTCTGGGTCCCTCTTGCCTGGTCAGAAGAACGAGGATGAGTGTGCCGTGTGCCACGACGGAGGTGAGCTCATCTGTTGTGACGGCTGTCCCCGGGCCTTCCACCTGGCTTGCCTGTCCCCACCTCTGCAGGAGATCCCCAGGTAAGCAGACCTCTCCATCTCTGATCCATCACCGTCCTTATCCGCTGACATTGAGGAAGCCTAGAAGCCTTCACAGAAGACAGTAAGGGCCCTTCAGTAAGATCTGTGGAATGAATAGGGTACTAGCTATGGAAATGGTAGGATTCTCTGGCCATACCGAAACCTATCTGTGTTCCCTGCCTCATGGCCCACTCAGGGCCAACAGGCCAAAAGGCAGCCATAACATGATGTCCCCAGGCAAAGGTGGCCATATTTGGGCACAGGCCTTTTCCTAAGCACACTGTACCCCCACCCCCTCAAATCTCACTCACACAATGATGTACTGTTACCCCTATCACTGACTGCACAACCCTCTGTTCTGAGGAGAGGTAAGCAGCAGTCTGTGCGGGCTAGCCTGGGCTCTGACCCAGGTCTCTCTGATCCTCTTCCACCAGGGTCCTTTCCCTCATCTCCCCTTTCCCACTGGTCCATCCCTACAGGACTGTGGGTGTGCCAAGGATGGAAACAGTGTAGCTGAGAGTCATGCTTATCTCCCCTCCCCCACTGGCCCATCCCTATAGGACGGTTTGTGCACCTAGGATGGAAACATTGTAGCTGAGAGAGCCCACAGTAATGCCAGGCCTATGACAAGCAAGCACAGGTGCTGAAGGGTACTGGGCATAGAGTATTCTTAAGAATTAGCAGAGACCCGCAGGGCATGGTAGTGCACACCTTTAATCCCAGAACTCGGGAGGCAGAAGCAGGTGGATTTCTGAGTTCGAGGCCAGTCTGGTCTACAGAGTGAGTTCCAGGACAGCCAGGGCTACATAGAAAAACACTGTCTCCAAAAACCAAAAACCAAAAAAAAAAAGGATTCTAGGGACCCTGACTCTGTCCAGAGCCATGCTCCCGAGGTAAATAGCCCACATTCTATTGAACTGCCCTTATGGTACCTAACTCTTTTAGTCCCGGGTTTGGCTTCCCACCTATGAATGAGCATGGTGACACAGAGGGTCCTCAAGCCATCCTTGCCATACATTTGGGGAAGGGGGGGTGTCTATGGTCTCTACTTTGTCTGGCAAGCCTGTGACTAGTGACCTCCTACACAGTGGCCTCTGGAGATGCTCCTGCTGCCTCCAGGGCAGAGTCCAACAGAACCTGTCCCAGCCTGAGGTGTCCAGGCCCCCGGAGCTACCTGCAGAGACCCCGGTATGCCCATATTGGGTCACCCCCTTTCTTCTCTCTGACTCTCTACAGTCCTATCTTCTGGCTTCACCTGTGAGTCCTGCATGCCCGCCATGCTCTGTTCTGGTGAATTCCCTGTGGGGTTGAGGGGCCAAGGGATTAAAAACAGCTTCCCAAGCTGGCTCTGTCCCTCCAGACTCACCACTGCCAATATTCTCCAAAAGCCTTGGTAGCTCTCCTGTTAGAAACCTAGTTTGCTCTGGCTTGGCCCTGGCTTTTGCTGAGAACCATGGAACCAGCCACACACTCAGCCTTTCCTTCTCCTCCTCCTCCTCCTCCTCCTCCTCCTCCTCCTCCTCCTCCTCCTCCTCTTCTTCTCCTAGTTTTATTTTTTAAAGATTTATTTATTTATTATATGTAAGTACACTGTCACTGTCTTCAGAAACTCCAGAAGAGAGCTTCAGACCTCCTTACAGATGGTTGTGAGCCACCATGTGGTTGCTGGGATTTGAACTCAGAACCTTTGGAAGAGCAGTCAGTGCTCTTAACCACTGAGCCAGTTCTCCATCCCTTTTTTTTTTTTTTAATTTTGTTTTGTTTTATGTGTATTGATGTTTTGCCTGCATGTATGTCTGTGTGAGGGTGTCAAGATCCCTTAGAACTGGAGTTGCAGACAGTTGTGAGCTGTCATGTAGGTGCTGGGACTTGAACCCGAGTCCTTTAGAAGAGCAGCCAGTGCTCTTAACTACTGAGCCATCTCTTAAGCTTGTACCAAGCCTTCCCAACCTCAGACCCACCACAGCAGCCCAGTCCTGACTCCTAGGTGTTGCTGAGCAGTACCCTGTGGCCCCTGAATGCTAACCCTTGAATTCCAGATCCTCGTGGGACTGAGGTCAGCTTCAGAGAAAACCAGGGGCCCATCCAGGGAGCTCAAAGCCAGCTCTGATGCTGCTGTCACATATGTGAACCTGCTGGCCCCGCACCCTGCAGCTCCTCTGCTGGAGCCTTCAGCACTGTGCCCTCTACTGAGTGCTGGGAATGAGGGGCGGCCAGTGAGTGAGGAGACCCCTAGGGCCTGGGTGCTATCTTTGGGGAAGAGGGGCTCTGGACCTACGGGATAGTTGTATGTCCAAAACGGGACCTCTGGTGGACTCCCGGGGCTAGGAATTAGACGGACATTCCTGGGGTCAGGGGAGGGCTCTGCCAAGAGACACTTGTTCATATAATAGTAACACAGGGACTGTAGGGGAGAGCACCAAGGGAACTCTCCAGCTGGGCCTTTGAGATGGCTCAGTGGGTAAAAGGGTTTGCAGCCAAGATGGAAGACCTGAGTTGGATTCCCAAAACTCACATGGTGGAAAGAGTGACTCGGTCTGCAAGTGGTCCTCTGATCTCCATGTGCATGACCACCAATAAATAGTGAATTAGCTAGAAAGAAGGGAAGGAGGGAAGTAAGACAGGCAAGCAGGCAGGCAGGCAGGCAGGCAGGCAGGCAGGCAGACAGACAGACAGACAGACAGACAGACAGGCTTAGCTTGGTTATCCAGATGATACACCCTCCCCCATCATGAAGCAGGACAACAAACATCTCGAATCCACAGACCCTGTCCACTTCTGTTGGTTACCTTTCTTTTTTTCTTTTTCAGAGTCCCCACTTTTAAATTTAATTAATTAATTTATTTATTTTACTTATTCACTTTACATCCCGCTCACTGCCCCTTCCCCATCATCCTCTCGCAGTCTTTCCCCACCCTCTCCCTCCTCCAAAGCTCTTCTGGAGTCCCACATTTGGTAGGATCAGAGCTGGACTCCCAGGATGGACTGGTCCGTGGAAAGCAGCTTGGAAAGGCCGCTTTCTGACCCCTGCTCCCCTCGGGACATCCAGAACTCAGAATTTACAGTCCCACTCACGCGACTTGAAACCCTGAGGTTTCCCAGTTAACCCGGGCTGGTGGGGTGAGCAGGACACGGGCTGGGTTGCCGCCCATGTTGCCCCTGCAGGGTCCAGCACCAAGCGCGCGATGCAGTGTGTGTGGCGATGGCACCGAGGTGTTGCGGTGTGCACACTGTGCCGCTGCCTTCCACTGGCGCTGCCACTTCCCGACGGCCGCCGCCCGGCCGGGGTGAGTAAGGGGGCACCGGGTGGCAGAGTAGCCAGCGATCTCACCCACCCCGAAGGTTCTCCGAGCCAGTGAGCTTTTCCCACTTCTCTCGGACAGGACCAATCTCCGCTGCAAATCCTGCTCTGCAGACTCGACTCCCACGCCAGGCACACCGGGCGAAGCTGTACCCACCTCTGGGCCCCGTCCAGCACCTGGGCTTGCCAAGGTCAGTGTCTGCTCAGTCCAGGTGAGACCCTGTGGGAGTGGAGGAGAATTTAAACCCATATCCAATAACCGTGTGTCCCATTACTTTTTGTTTGGTTGGGTTTGGGGGATTTGTTTTTTGTTTGTTGTTTTGGATTTTTGTTGGTTTGTTTTGTTTTGTTGAGGTACTACAGATCTCTGGCTGTCTGGAACTTACTCGTAGACCAAGCTGACCTTAAACTCAGAGATCCACCTACCTCTGCCTCCCAACTGCTGGAATTAAAAGCACATGACCCTTATTCCTGGACTAACTTTTTTGTTTGTTTTTAAAAATTAATCATTTTTAATCTTTTTTTTAAAGATTTATTTATTATTATATGTAAGTACACTGTAGCTGTCTTCAGACACTTCAGAAAAGGGAGTCAGATCTTGTTACAGATGGTTGTGAGCCACCATGTGGTTGCTGGGATTTGAACTCTGGACCTTCGGAAGAGCAGTCGGGTGCTCTTACCCACTGAGCCATCTCACCAGCCCCCCTTTTTTATCTTTTAAGATTTCTTTTTTATTTATATGAGTACATCGTAGCTGCCTTCAGACACACCAGAAGAGGGCATTGGATCCCCATTATAGATGGTTGTGAGCGAGCCACTAAGTAGTTGCTGGGAATTGGACTCTGGAAGATCTCTCCAGTCCTTGTTTGTTTGTTTGGTTGGTTGGTTGGTTTTTCAAGACAGGGTTTCTCTGTGTTCCCCTGGCTGTCCTGGAACTCACTCTGTAGACTAGGCTGGCCTTGAACTAAGAAATCAGCCTGCCTCTGCCTCCCAAGTGCTGGGATTAAAGGTGTGTGCCACCACTTCCCAGCCCTTGTTTGTTTTTTTGTTTGTTTGCTTTAAGACTATTGCTGGGATCAAAGGTGTATGTCACTAATTCTGGCTCCTCAATTACTTTTATAAAGTGTTTTTCAATAAACAGACAACTTATTTTGATAAGTTGAATCTATTTAAAAGGGAAAGGCTGGAAGTGGTAGGGCAGGACATTAACCCTAGCCCCCAGCAGTAAAGATAGGTTGGTCTCTGTAAGTTAGAATCCAGTCTGGTCTGTATCGTGACTTCCAGTTTAGTTAGGGCTACGCAGTCGAACCCTTTCTAGACATAACCAAGTATTTTAAAGGGAAACCTTCCAAATAGCTATGAACTCACTGTTGGTACTGGGTTCCTGGGAGTCCGTGGGCCTCAGAGCTCAGAGCTCTGATCAGGGAGCTCTGGACCTAAGAGCAGTTGGCTTAATTTGAAATGAGACGACTGGGAGGCACCCAGGGGCCAGATCGTCTGCAGAACAGGTATCAGAATGGCTGGGACCTCCAGGGCGGCCAACTATTGGCCTGGAGAGAGAGAGAGAGAGAGAGAAAGAGAGAGAGAGAGAGAGAGAGAGAGAGAGTTGGGGAGCAGAGCCAAACAAAGCTGCTGGCTTTTGATGACCCCGAGAGCCACCTACCCAAGTCCTCTACCCAGGTGGATCTCTATGTCACCTCCATTTTTACTAACCAGGCAGGGACCGAGCTTTGTCTGGAGGCCCAAGGAGGAAAGGGCAGTATCCACCTCTATCCACTTGCCATTGCATAATACTGCTAAGACAGACATGGACCCCAGGCTTGGGCCCCTAGCTGTCTCTCAGGTTCATGGGTAAAATGGAGTGATCTTGTAAAGATGTGTTATGCAAGGTGGCAGAGTGTATGCGCAGCTCACTGCTAGATTCCAGCTTTCCCTGATAAATTGCCCCCCTAGTTGCAGGTTGACCTTATCTGATTGAGAACATCTGGGAGGCTGCATCAGAATCTATTGCTCCTAGGATTCTACTGGAGGACCCAGTAAAGCATGGGGCAAGGTTTGCTGAGCCTTTAAAACAGTGGTCCTCAGTGATCCTTTGGTGCCAAATGATCTTTTCACAGGATGGCCCAAGACTGTTGGAAATATCTGAGAGTTGGGATTCGTAACAGTAGCACAATTACAGTTACAAAGTAGCAACAAAAATAATGTTATGGTGGGGGGGGGTGTCATCACATCATGAGGAACTGTATTAAAGGGTTGAAGCATTGGGAAGATTGAGAACCACTGTCCTAGAGTCTAGCCACAAACAGTGAAAGTCACTTCTAGAATGAAGACGAGGATTGAGCAATGGGGCCTCCACTGGCTTCACTGTGAACTCCTGACAGAGCCTGCCACTCCCTGACTGGAGCTCTGTCACTATGGCCAGGGCAGGTCCAACTAAGTTCAGCTCATGTGACTAGTGAAAGCAGAGAGACACTGGCTGGGTGCTAGCCACCGGGTCTCTTTAGGGGCTACAGGGAATATATAGGACAGATTGTTGCCCTCAGCCTGCCTGTGTCCCCAGCCTGAGGTACTAGGTGTGAGTCTGCTCTGTGGTGGAGTACAGTCTACTGCCCCAAGTCCTGCGTCTGGTCCCTAGCCTGCTGCTAGGTTGGGTTGACTATTGATTCTCTGCTTTGGTTCCAGGTAGGGGACGACTCTGCTAGTCACGACCCTGTTCTACATAGGGACGACCTGGAGTCCCTCCTCAATGAGGTAATCTGTCACCTAGTCTGGGCTGTGCTCACAGATTCTTTGCTGCCCCTAGTAGGCAGCACCAGCAGACCAGTGTTACCCTGCCCCCATAGCTGCTCTTCCTAGAAGAGCTTGTTTCCATGTAGGGTGCTGGCCTCCTCCAGGAACCTCACATCTGGGATCCTCACATCAAGACCTCAGAGCCAGGGGGTTTAAGCCCTTGACTTTTCAGGGAAAGCTGGGAGGGTCTTCCAGGGGCCTCTCTCTTACCCCTCCCAACTCAGTTTTCTGTTTCTTGAGGTGGATAGGTGGCCCAGGTCTTTGATTCCCAGTGCTTGAGGTAGATGTAGGAGGACTGTGAGGTGGATACTAATCTGGACTACATTATAAAACCCTATCTCAAAAACCTGAGGGGCTACAGAAATGCAAGAGCATTGTTCTTTCAGAGGACCCAAGTTTGGGGGGGGGGGGTCCCAGCAGCCATGTCAGGTGACTTTTAACTGTTTATCATTCCACTCCAGGGGATCTGAAACCTCTGGCCTCCTCGGGCATCTGTACACACATCACGCACACACACATACTTATACACACAGACACACATATACACATAGGTGCATACACACATGTACATACCCACTTTTTTTTTTTTTTTTTTTTTGGTTTTTCGAGACAGGGTTTCTCTGTGTAGCCCTGGCTGTCCTAGAACTCACTCTGTAGACCAGGCTGGCCTCAAACTCAGAAATCCACCTGCCTCTGCCTCCCAAGTACTGGGATTAAAGGTGTGTGCCACCACTGCCCAGCATACATACATACTTAAAAGTAGTAAATTCCCAGAAACCACATGGTGGCTCACAATCATCTGTAATAGAATCTGATGCCCTCTTCTGGTGTGTCTGAAGACAGCTACAGTGTGTGTGTGTGTGTGTGTGTGTGTGTGTGTGTGTGTGTGTGTGAATATTATGTGTATATGCATATATATAAATTAAAAAATAGTAAGAATGAATTTCTTCTAGAAAATGAAATAGGGCCCCATCTATTGCAAGGGCACAAACTCCTTTGGTCATTCCCATACCCCAGGGAGCCCACATGCCTTCTTCAGTGTCCACTGACATTTAGGGAGACTCAACTGGCTGAGGGACAGAGACCTGCCCTGGGCAGAGGGCCATGCACAGGCAGATCTGCAGAAGCACGAGAGAGAGAGAGAGAGAGAGAGAGAGAGAGAGAGAGAGAGAGAGGATCCAGCATGGGTGGACACTGGAAAAACTGAGGACCTTCTCCAGGACTTCCCAGTCCTGTTGGCAGAGAAGAAGGACCCAGCAGAGGAAGCCACACCCAGGGCCCACAGGCTGCTCTAGAGGAGGACTGGATCAAGAGACCTCCCTTCACTGGCATGTCCCATGGGCCCTAGCTCTCAGTCCCCCTCCTTGAACTAGCGGGTCAGGTTGGGTGATACCTTCATGTCAAGATGGCTCTATGGAGGTGCGACTGCTCTAACCTCCCGTGTCACTCTCTCTCAGCACTCATTTGACGGCATCCTGCAGTGGGCCATCCAGAGCATGTCACGCCCGCTGGCCGAGACACCACCCTTCTCTTCCTGATGACAGGTGGCCCAGGAAGGGGTGGGCAGCACAGCATTGGCTCCCTCCCCACCCAGCCCCATCGGATGAGGCACTCTGTTCTGAGAGGCCTGGGCTGATTAGGACCAAGAGCTGGCAGGTTCTGGCCTGCTGGACTCAGCTTGCAGATGGCCCTGATCTTTGTAGAGATGCAAGGCCACCCCATATCCTGGAATTAAAGTCACTTCTATGTACTTTGAGGTACACCTGGTGGATGTTTGTTTCGGGGGGTATCTATACTCCTGATGCTTAAAACTAGGCCAGGGTGGAAGAAGTTCACTATTTTGGGAAAGGAACACGTTGAAGAACCCTGAGGAGTGAACAGCATCCGGTGCCCTTGAAGCAAAACCTGGGGCCTTGTCATGGCCCCTAAGCCCCTGAGTGGCTTCTTCCCATCTCCACCCCTGTATTAGTCTCCCTGGGCAAGCCCCTTTCCCCATCATTCATTCTTACCCCAGGCCCTTGCCATGTGAAGTTTCCTGTCCTTCTATGCCATGTGTCTATCGTCCTTGAGACCTCAGTCACCCCCAGTGTCCCTTCACTTACTCATTAAAAAAAAAAAAATCAGCACTGGAGAGATGGCTCAGCGGTTAAGAGCACTGACTGCTCTTCCAGAGGTCCTGAGTTCAAATCCCAGCAACTACATGGTGGCTCACAACCATCAGTAATGAGATGGGGCATCTGAAGACAGCTATAGTGTACTTACATATAATAAATAAATCTTTTTTTTTTTAAATCCAATCCCCACTGTACATCTATTACCAAGCATTTTTCCAGGCAGGCTCCAGAGGAGAATATTGTAATTGGAGGCACAGAACCTACGAACACTGCTCTGACCTCAGACAACATAATGGCTGTGAAGCCAGAAACTGCAGGGATCAAAGGAAGACCAAGGGTGTGCTGGGCCATGACTTGGGACCCTGGAGGAGGCAGGGAGCCCATGTGCAGAGGCAAAGCACAGACCCTTGGGTATGGTGAGGGCTGGGGCTGTGTGTTGCTTTCAGAAAGATGGGTTTCCTGGCAGCTCTAAGCTCAGAATTGTGCCCTGGGAACTCTGTAACATATTGAAAAGTCCCAGATGCCAGATGGCAGCTGTTCCTCATCAGGCCCTTAACTAAGATGCACCTCAAGGGAAACACAGCTACATCCTTATGAGATGCTCTGAAGGGGAAGTCACGCACGATGAAGCGCTAGGACCCCTAGAGCCTACCATTCTTGGTGCTAGCGGTTGGCAAGGGCGGGGCTGGGTGATCCCAGATACCATCATGGATGCATTGACATGGGTTCCACACAGTTCTCCCCAGATGACCTCTCCCCCCAGATAGAGAGAGGGACCCCCTCCAGCCCCTTCCCAGCCATGGCTGGCTTCTCTCACAGGGCAGCTTGTGTCTCAGCTTGGGAATCCTGGAGGACAGTAAAGAGCCCATGGTCACCAGAATGTTTCTCCAGACAGGTCCAAGGAGGACTCCATTCAAGGTCCACCCCTTTCACAGGGACCAAGGATCTCCATGAAATATTTATTTCGTATATATGTGGTTATACTTTCATTGTCTTCAGACACAGCAGAAGAACCATCACAGCATCAGATGCCCATTTCAGATGGTTGTGAGCTACCATGCGGTCGCTGGGAATTGAACTCAGGATCTCTGGAAGAGCTCTTAACCATTGAGTTATCTCTTCAGCCCCCTGGCTGGTCTTTTGAAAGGAATGAAACATGCATGGCCTTTTGCCTTTAGGTGGGGCAGGTCCCAGTCCTTGGACCCGTCACTCACCCCACTTTCTGGCTCCTCTCACGGGCAGCCCATAGGATTGTCAAGGCATCTCTTGTTCCTGTCTGTCTGTGGGTGGCTTTTCTCCATCAGAATCCAAACCAGGACTGCCCACCATCGTCCTGAACTTAACTGAGTAGCCTTCTTGACCAGACCTTTAGTGCCACCTAGTGGCCACTTGAGGAAACAGCATCTTCTGCTGGACCTATTAAGGCTTACCTTAATTTTATGCAGAGTGCTGTTTTGCGTGTGTTAAGTTGTAAATGGAGTTCACCCAAAGGGAGATTGAACCGTGCCAACCTATAACACTTCATGGCTTAATTGCTTGGTGCCTTCCAAGACAGACTACAGGTGCACTTCAGCCAGACTTCCACGAATTTGAGGCTTCCAGCTGCCACTCCTTTAACTGGCTTGACATGGGTTTAACCCTGTGCGGAGGGGAGCAAGCTAGAGTCAGATTTCTTTTAAAATGTGTCTTTAGATATATTTAACAAATGTATGTGTCTGAGTGTTGCATCTGCATGTATGGATGTCTGTGCACCACATGCATGTCTGGTACCCACAGAGGTCAGAAAAGGGTCTCAGATCCTGTGGACCTGGAGTTACAGATGGTTGTAAGCCACTACGCCGTGTGGGTGCTGGGAACCTAACCTGGGTCCTCTGCAAGAGCAGCAGGTGCTCTTAACAGCTGAGCCCTCTCTCCAGCTCGGAGTTAGCTTTCTTTACAGGTGATTCCAAAGTCTTCTTGGTCACATAGTTTGTAGAGACTGTTTTCCATCT
Source organism: Mus musculus (assembly GCF_000001635.26). Lineage (NCBI taxonomy): Eukaryota > Metazoa > Chordata > Mammalia > Rodentia > Muridae > Mus > Mus musculus. The sequence goes on along the minus strand of NC_000076.6, from coordinate 78,027,676 downwards.
TTTCATCAGTATGTCAGAGTAGAATTTTTTTTTTCCCTCATACAAAGCTCTGAATTAAAGAGTCAACAGAGGGGCTGGAGAGATGGCTCAGCAGTTAAGAGTACCGACTGCTCTTCCAGAGGTCCTGAGTTCATATTCCCAGCCACCACATGGTGGCTCACAACTATCTGTAATGGGGTCTGATGCTCTCTTCTGTCTGATGCCCTCTTCTGTCATACATGCAAACAGAGAACTCAGATAAATAAAATCTAAAAAAAAAAAGTAAGATAATTTTTAAAATGTAAAAAGTCTTAATGGAGCTGTTATATCAATGTCTTTTATACAGTCAGTGTGAGACAGGACTTTAGCCTGTTGAGTTCTAAGAGCTGAGGTGACAGAGGGACTCAAGTGTAACTTTAATTTTTTTTAAAACCTTATGTTTAGTGATGGTTTTTAAACGTTTTAACCTTTCTTGTAATCTATCACCCACCAGAGGTAGCGGAATAAAAAGGATACGGGGGAAATGAGCCTGTTTAGAAAGGTTCTTTGGAGCAACCCCCATATGTGTTGTCTGGAAATTGGTAGTTCAACTCCTAGGAACTCTCTTGCCTAGGAGTTGCATCGGCAGCTCGATCCTCTCGCAAACACTTCACAGACGCTCCAGCTGTCCAGTTCTGTAGAGTCACGATAGCAACAGTGGTGACATGACCTAGCAGAGGCAGCCAGGCCTCAGCCTCAGCTTGAGTCAGTAGGAGGGACCAACAGGAACACCAGGAGAAGTTCTAGGCTGTGCCTCTCTCAGAGAAGTGAAGATCAGCTAAGATGAGCTAAGTGTTGCACAGCTAGCTGTACCAGCAAGCCAAGCTCTGTCTCTGTCACTCTGTGGAATCCTATTTATACCCTCCAAACATCACCTGTCCTCCATGTGCCTTGCTCTGCATGAGCATCCAATCAGACTGAGTCCGTGGAAGCAGCAACAAACTGCAGTGCATTTCTTTCCAAGGCGTCTTGACAAATGCAGCTCAACTATGCAATGTAATGTGGACCAATACATACATGTCATTAGCAAAGTACCCTTCATCGCGTGTCCTTTCACAAGCTTGCCGGAGCAGAACATCCTCTCTCCTGTGTCTGCCTCAGCTAAATGTTCCTTCATGAGTCTGCCTGAGCCTTTCACACCTGTGTCCACTTTAACAAAACATTCCCCAGCAAAACCCATTCAACCGACTTTCCAAAGAACCCTTACCTTTCCGCTTCTCTCAAGTCTTTTTGTGGTTTTTTTTTTTTTTGAAAGATCAGTTCATTTATCATGTAAAATTACTGTAAATGACAATGTAGACAGACTTTCTGTTTATGTGTTAAACTATAAACCATTTAAAAGACCTTCATCTCTAAGCTGAGTGAAGGAGCATGCCTGGATCATATGGGCAGGAGGACCAGGTGTCTAGGGCAGCTTTAACTACAGGAGATAATGTCTCAGAAACAAACAAAAAGCCTGGCAGTGGTAGCACATGCTTTTAACCCCAGCATTTGGGAGGCAGAGGCAGGAGAATTTCTGAGTTTGAGGTCAGCCTGGTCTACAGAGTGAGTTCCAGGACAGCCAGAGCTACACAGAGAAACCCTGTCTGGAAAAAAAAAGAAAGAGAGAGAGAGAGAGAGAAACAAATGAAAAAAATAGCAAGGACCTGTCTTTCTCTTGCCTCTGTGTGCAACAATGTTGAGATTAAGACCTACACACAATCCCAGCACTTGGGAGGCAGAGGCAGGCGGATCTCTGAGTTCGAGGCCAGCCTGGTCTACAGAATGAGTTCCAGGACAGCCACGGCTACACAGAGAAACCCTGTCTCAAAAAACCGGAAAAAAAAAAAAAAAAAAAGACCTACACACATTTGCTTAGGGTGAAGATTTCCCCAAACTCTGGTCAGGCTCTGGCTCTTGATTTTGCCTCTGTCCCTGACCCTCATCTAATTTTTATTTATTTATGCTTTTTTTCCCCCAGATTTATTTAATATATGTATGAGTGCTCTATCTGCATGTACACCTGAGTTCCACAAGAGGGCATCAGTAGATGCCATTTGTTATTAGACGCGTTCTCACGACCGGCCAGGAAGAACACCACAGACCAGAATCTTCTGCGGCAAGGCTTTATTGTTACATCTTCAGGAGCAGAGTGCAAGAAGCAAGAGAGCAAGAAGCAAGAGAGAGCGAGAAGCAAGAGAGCGAAAAAGCAAGAGAGAGAAGCAAGAGAGAGAGAGAGAACGAAACCCCGTCCCTCTTAAGGAGCATTCTCCTTCGCCTCGGACGTGTCACTCCCTGATTGGCTGCAGCCCATCGGCCGAGTTGACGTCACGGGGAAGGCAGAGCACAAGTAGTCATAAGATACCCTTGGCACATGCGCAGATTATTTGTTTACCACTTAGAACACAGCTGTCAGCGCCATCTTGTAACGGCGAATGTGGGCGCGGCTCCCAACATCTCCCCCCTTTCCTTTTAATAAGAGCAAATAGGCCACCCATATTAATGAGAGTGGAGATAGAGGTCAAATCCCCAGTGTGTAGGTAAAGGAGCCATGTACAGGATTAGCTCCCAGGCTCACAGGCTTTTACCCAGAGCAACCCTGACCTGCTCCCGTGTCGTTTTGCCTGGGGGAAGGGAACTAGGACACTGAACCTTCATGAAAGATGACATGTCTCCCTAGAATAGGCTCATATATGCCGCAGAGCCTTTCCATTGCAGTGCTTAGCCTTGCAACTCTCTCGGGCTGCTGAAGCACACTCACTCTATCCCGTACAATGAGACTAGCCTCGTGGGATATAAGAGCTGAGTGGCCAGCGACCTATTGCCTAAGCATAGATAACCATATATCAGGGGAAGCTCCATGTTCTAGTCCTGCAAGCGCCTGGGCAATAACCACCTTGTCTCTCCTAGTTTGGGCCTTAAGCTTACAGACCAATCAAAGAAGCAACACTAATCCACAGCAAAGTGTATCTCCAAATAATATTAATCCCACCCATTTTTTAAAGAAAGAAAATGCTGAGGAGATCCAATTGGGTAATCCTTTGGTCAGCGACAGGTCCAAGCGCGTGGAGTTGACCTGAAGTCTCAATTCCCGAAGGATCTGTTCAAATTCAGCCATCCAATTCTGTAACATATACTGAAAAAGACTTTTTGACAAATTAGCTGTCCTAGTAAATTTAACATACTGAATGGAAATAACACACAATCCCGGAAACTTTTGTTCACATCCCTGCTGAGTTATTTGTCATAATACATCTAGTTGTATCTGGACAAGATCTATGAGTTGATTAACCAGCATGAGACCTCTCTGTATCTTGACATTAGCTGAGGCCTGTTCATCTATGACTGTAGTCACTGAGGCTGACAAAGTGTTAATGGTGTCAGTCGTCTGGACCTGTCCAGACAGAGCCAAGGCTGTCTGAATTAAGGCCAAACCCAGTTCCTAGTTAGTGGTAAAAAAGCAGGAGAATACTTGAGCATTATACATCACCGTCATTGGGAGTGGAAATGTCGACATTATCCCCCAACGCTGCTCTCTCTTTATTATTGACGCCCTGGACATCACCAAGACGAGGGACATTAGTATTCCCTTGGTCAGTCTGGATTTTTCGGGTGAGTCTTTCTGGTATCCAAAATGGGTTGTTTTCATTCTGTGGGAAAACACAGATAGCTCCCCTGGATCTTATCAAAATAGGATCCGGGCCATACCATTTATTATCAAGGACATTTTTCCATTTAACCATCTCATTGGGCCTATCTGGCTCTGAACAATGACGTTCAGCCGCAGTATGGCCATGAGCATCAATATTTAAAAAATTGAGTGTAAAGAGTGCCAAAGACACCGACACTCTTGGTGCTCGGGGTACAGTCTCCTCAAAAGTTCCCCTCTTCTGTTTTATAAGATAGGTTTTGAGGGTGCGATGCGCACGCTCAACAATACCCTGTCCTTGAGGGTTGTATGGAAGTCCAGTCAGGTGGGTCACGTCCATCTGACGGCAGAACTGCTGGAATTTTTGAGACGTATAAGCTGGTCCATTATCAGTCTTAAGGAGTCTGGGTTTCCCCCAAGCACTCCATGCCTCAAGACAATGTTGAATCACATGTGAGGCTTTTTCTCCGGTTAACGGAGAGGCAAACATGATGCCAGAACATGTGTCAATGGACACATGGAGATATTGAAGTTTTCCAAAGGAAGAAACATGTGTAACATCCATTTGCCAGACCTGTAGAGGTCGAATACCGCGTGGGTTAATTCCCACATGAGGAACTGGCAAGAACTCACAGCAGCTTTGACATTGAGTAACAATGTCACGGGCTTCTTTTCTTGTCAAGGAGAAACGACTGCGTAATGTTTCAGCCGTCACATGAAAATTGTTATGAAAATTTCTTGCAGCCTCTACCGGGGATGATAGGGCAGCAGCCACCACTTTAGTGGCCTTATCTGCCAAATCATTTCCCAGAGCCATGGGGCCAGGTAGGCCTGAATGGGCTCTAACATGAGTAATATAAACAGGAGATCTTCTAGATAACAAAACTAATTGTATCTGCTGAAAAATATTGGCAACTCTACTGGAAGGCTTAATCACTCCAGCCACTTCTAAAAGATTTACTGCATTAACCACATAATAGGAATCTGACACAATATTAAGGGGTTTTAAAAAGGTTTTTAAAACTTCTAAGACCACTAAACATTCTACCACTTGAGGTGAATTTTCATTATACTGTTTGGATACCACTTTACCATTAGCCACATAGGCACCTATGCCAGTTTTTGATCCATCAGTATATACCACAATCCCATTTTTAAGTGGGTTTCTTACTGTTATTTGTGGAAACACAACAGATTGATTTTGGGCAAACTGTAAGATTGGATGTTTTGGATAATGGTTATCTATTTTTCCTGAAAAGGAGGTAACTAAAACTGCCCAATCATTAGATGTGGCTGCCAAGGTTTGAACCTGTGCAGCGGTATAAGGTACAATTAAAAGATATGGACTTTGCCCAAAGTGGGTGATTGCTGCTTTTAGACCTTTAAGGGTAAGCTGTGCAATTGCATCAGGATACCAATCTATTATTTTAGCTGGGGATACGTTTGGATGGATCCACAACAATGGCCCATTCTGCCACAAAACTGCAGTTGGCAATTGTGCTGTCTTAAAGACACACAAACTGAAAGGTTGCGAATCCTCAATACGTTGTAATTGTGCATTCTGTAAGGCCTTTTCCACTTTTTGTAAGGCCTGGTTAGCAGCTAGAGTAAGAGTCCTAGGGGAGGAGATATGAGGATCTCCTTCTAAAATACTAAACAAAGGCCTTAACTCAGCGGAAGGAATCTTTAAAAAAGGTCTGAGCCAATTAATATCTCCCAACAGCTTTTGAAAATCATTTAAGGTATGGAGGTGATCTCTTCTTATCTCTACCTTTTGGGGCACAATCTTATCTGGGGACACCACAGAGCCCAAGAATTGTCCTGTATCAGAAATTTGGACCTTTTCTGTGGCTATCTGTAAACCCCACTGACTTAAAGTTTTAAGTAGAAAAGGATATGCCTTTTGTAGCATGGTAAGGTCTTTATGGCACAGGAGGATGTCATCCATGTAAAGGAGCAAAATTAAAGAGGGGAATTGTTCCCTCATTGGCAAAAGAGCTTTTTGCACATAAAGCTGGCACATTGTAGGACTATTGGACATCCCCTGTGGTAAGACCTTCCATTGATACCTCTTATCAGGTTTAGCAGAATAAGCTCTCTGACCCGTTAACAAGTCAAAAGTCCAATCTCTCTGCTCTGGAGTTAAAGCAGCAGCGTTTGCTCGGTCCTGCGCCTGTGCAGCCTCTCGCCACAGAGATCTCCATTCCAAATATTTGCCCATATTAGGGAGAGCGGCTTTTGCAATCATTTGCCAGTCGGCAGGAGTTAGTGCCATGCCGGCAAGCCTGTCTAACTGCACCAAGGTAAAATTAGCATTAATTCCATATTTAATCTGCACATATTCTACCGGAGCGTGGACACGCCCACCCTCGGCTCCTTCAAAGACTGGAAATGCCTGTTGTATTTTCCTTTGTTCCTCTCGGGGAATGAATGAGTCTGCGCACTGCCTCTCTGCGCACTGCCTCTCTGCGCATTGTTGACGCACTACGGGCTGACGCACTACGCAGGGCGGGGACTCCGCATAGGGCGGGAGTGCACCTGGTAGCCGATTGCCCTGAGGCCAATCAGCAAACTGGCCTTCGCCAGCCGCTTTTGGCTTTTTCCTTAAATGACTAGTTAGCACTTTACTTGGCGGCTGGTATCCTTTTCTTTCATAATGAGCCGCTTCTTCCTCCCAGTCTGTTTCCTCAGAGGAGGATTCTTCATCTGCTTCAGAACTACTAAGAGCTGGCTTCCTGAGCTCATCTAGTGACGAGTATCTCCTAGAGACCTCCGCTAATTGATCTTTCTTCTTTTCCCTTTTTCCTCTTTTTCTTCTAATCTCTCTCCAGGTATTCCTACCTAACCTTAACTTTTCCTCGGGTTCAAGACCCTTGGAAAGGCCTGTATACTTAGTTTGTGTACTACATTTTCTTTTTGCTCCTACTTTCTCTCCCCGCTTTACTTCTGATAGATTACCCTGAATTTCCTCTAGAATTTTCAGCCCTGCCTTAACCACTATATAACATGTGAAAAGGAACAAAAGGGCTCCTAACACTAGAAAAAGTTCAAGGCCAAACATACCTGGTAAAGCCATTTCTCACTTCCGTTCCCCAGCTGATGAGTTCTGAATTCGGCAGTTGAATCCTTCTCAACAGTCTGTTTTATGGGAACACTTTATCACCGTCGTTCCCCAGCTGATGAGTTCTGAATTCGGCAGTTGAATCCTTCTCAACAGTCTGTGTTACGGGAACCTTTATCACCGTCGTTCCCCAGCTGATGAGTTCTGAATTCGGCAGTTGAATCCTTCTCAACAGTCTGTGTTACGGGAACCTTTATAAACGTGATCCGCAGTTCTGGTTCCGGAATGAGGGATCCTCCTTGCGCCAGTCCCGAGTTTTTTTCTCGTCCCGGAATTCGGCACCAATTGTTATTAGACGCGTTCTCACGACCGGCCAGGAAGAACACCACAGACCAGAATCTTCTGCGGCAAGGCTTTATTGTTACATCTTCAGGAGCAGAGTGCAAGAAGCAAGAGAGCAAGAAGCAAGAGAGAGCGAGAAGCAAGAGAGCGAAAAAGCAAGAGAGAGAAGCAAGAGAGAGAGAGAGAACGAAACCCCGTCCCTCTTAAGGAGCATTCTCCTTCGCCTCGGACGTGTCACTCCCTGATTGGCTGCAGCCCATCGGCCGAGTTGACGTCACGGGGAAGGCAGAGCACAAGTAGTCATAAGATACCCTTGGCACATGCGCAGATTATTTGTTTACCACTTAGAACACAGCTGTCAGCGCCATCTTGTAACGGCGAATGTGGGCGCGGCTCCCAACAGCCATTACAGATGGTTGTGAACTCAGGACCTCAGGGAGAGCAGGCAGTGCTCTGAACCGCTGAGTCATCTCTCTAGACCTTTATTTTGGTTTTTCAGTACAGGATTTTTTCTGGGGAGCCCCCATGATCCTGGAACTCACTCTGTAGAACAGGCTGGCCTGGAACTCATGTAGATCCACCTGACCTGCCTCTGCCTTCCAAGTGCTGGGACCACCACCTGTCAAGAATTCTGCTGAGTCAGTTTGAAGTGTCCCTGACCCACCCATTCCAGAATCTGATCTCTCTCTCTCCCTCTCCTCCCACTTCTCCCTGCTCACCCCCCCCCCCCGTGTGTGTGTGTGTGTGTGTGTGTGTGTTTAGGTAGGTATGTAGCTGAGCAGGTGCTCTCTCTAGCTCTTCCACTGCAGCATCTCTGCATGGACATCTTTATCAAATGCTGTGAACACCACAGGACCAACAATAGCTTCCCCCTCTGCAGGAGGCTGCCCTGAGCTAGGCTTTGTGCTGGGCTGTCCACGATTGGGAATGAATAGCTATGAGCAATTTGTGTCCGTCCTCTCCCCCACCCTCGCCCCCAGGTACCTGTGTGGGACCCCAAGTTCTGATGAGGGTCACTGGAGAAGCAGATGAAAGAATGTACAGGATGTTGAGCCAGCCTGGCCTGTGTGAAGGCAGCACTTCTTCTGGAAGCCATTCCCCTACAGGATGGACGGTGTGTGTGTGTGTGTGTGTGTGTGTGTGTGTGTGTGTGTGATGTGGGGGTGTGGTGTAAGCTTGACCCTGAATTGTCCTTGGGTGAAAAGCACAGCTGGCCAGAGGCCCCCCACCTTGTGACTGCAGTGCTCAGATCCTGATCCGGGGCTTGCTTGCTTTCTTTCTTTCTTTCTTTCTTTCTTTCTTTCTTTCTTTCTTTCTTTCTTTCCTTCTTTTTTAAATTTAATATATAATGACAGATTTTTTTCAAGATGAAGGAGATTTCAATTCTTGTAAATTGTCAGTGATGTGGGGATTTGAAGGATCCCCAGGAGCTAACAGGGGACCTGGGTCCAGGCCACAAGTCCTCAGACTGCTGATTCCCACCTGTTGCTTAGCTACGCGTGCCCAGCCTTCCAGGGTGGCAGAGTCGGCGCTTCCACGAATGTGTAATTCAGCTCAGCCGAGGGCCACCCTTAGCCTCGCTACCAAAGAGGCAACTACAGGAGAAAGCCTCGGAATAAGCGCCTTATCTTTCCAGGCGAAATGGGGGTGGGGTGCAAAAACAGCGTTCAAGGTCGACTCACGCTGTGGGTTGCAGCTCTAGCGGTAAGGGCACAGCGCCACCTGGTGGCGACCGGCACTACTGAGAATAGCGGCCGGCTGTGATATTCAGCTACTAAAAGCAAATTAAGTCTGAGATTAGTAGGGGGGAAATACACAGGAACTGGGTTTTGTGATGATTTCTAATATTTTATTTATTTTCATGTTACATGTGTAGATGTTTCCCCTGTGTGCTGTCTAGTTTTATATCAACTTGGACATAAGCTAGAGTCATTTGGGAAGCGGGAACCTTAGTTGAGAACACGCCCCTACTAGACTGGCTGTGGGCAAGTCTTTGGGGGCATTTTCTTGATTAATGATTGATGTGGGTGATGCCAACCCCGGGCAGGTAGTTCAAGGTTGTAGCAAGCCAGTGAGCGAGTTTCCTCCACAGCCTCTGCTTGAGTCCCTCCGATGATACACTGCAGTTTGTGAGATGAAGCAAACCCTTTCCTCCCCAGTCAGGACGCTTTATCACAGCAATAGAAACCCTAACTAAGGCGTGAAAACTATGCTCCTAAAAATGTGTGTGTATGCTGGGCAGTGGTGATAGACTCAAGGCCAGCCTGCTCTACAGGAGTCCCAGGGCAGCCAGGGGTACACAGAGAAACCCTGTCAAAAACAAACATACAAACAGAAAGCCCCCCCCCCCCCAGTGGCTTTGAGTCTTTAAAGACATTACTACTTTGCATGTATGAGTATTTTGCCTGCACGAACATCTGTATACTACAAGCATGCCTGGTGCCCTGAGAATTAGGAAGAATGTATCTGATCTTCTAGAACTGACTGCAGTTACAGGTAGCTGTGAGCCATACCATGTGGGTACTGGGACTGAGCCCAAATTACCTGTAAGAGCTGGTGGTGCGCTCTATCTATCTATATATATATTATATATCACATATATATAATCATATATATATATGATTTTTAAGTTCTGTTTATTTATTTTATGTATGAGTACACTGTAGCTGTCATCAGACACCAGAAGAGGGCATTGGAACCCATTACAAATGGTTGTGAGCCACCATGTGGTTTCCTGGAATTGAACTCAGAACCTCTGGAAGAGCAACTAGTGCTCTTAACGGCTGAGCCATCTCTCCAGCCCTTATTTATTTGTTTTACGTATGTGAGTACACAGTAGCTGTCTTCAGACACACCAGAAGAGGGCATCAGATCCCATTACACATGGTTGTGAGCCACCATGTGGTTGCTGGGAATTGAACTCAGGACCTCAGGAAGAGCAGCTAGTGCTCCCAGCCACTGTGCCTGAAGCCCCATGTGTCCATCTGTCCAGCACAGGCAGCCTCAGCACACCTTTGCCCAGTGAGTAGCCTGAGCATCCCATGTGGTGAGGAGGTGGCAGTCAGTCCTGGCTCTCTCATCAGTACCACTAGATTCATTCTACTCAGGAGGGGCTGGAGATGGTGCCTGGGAGCAGGCGGGGAGAGCAGCCCTGCTTGAGTGACAGGCCTCCAGGATAAGAGCCTCTAGACCTGGCTCCTGCTCTCCCTTGTGGTGTGAAATAGTCGGTAGTGTGAATATTTTAATAAATTCTGCGATGCAGTTATTTCCCACCTTTGACCATTTATGTTCCTGGATGAAACACACACAAACACTCAAAGCCTTTATATTTTAATATATCTTAAGTAGCACGGGACAACTACCTACCCTCCATGCTGCTAGAATTTTACTCCTAACCATAACTCAAGTTATTATTTACTGTATGCTTCATCCAATAGCCAGCCCACATGGCCACATTAAAATGGTGCAGCTAACCCCTGGTGGCTCCTTTCTCCTCTCCAGCACTCTCTTCTAAGGAATGGCGGCTCCCTCTCCTTCCTTGTAGTGGTCCCAAGCCCTGGAACCCTAAACCCCGCCTATTCTCTTCTCCTCAGCTATTGGCTGCTGGCATCTTTTTTTACCAATCAGAATTATCTGGGGCAGGGTCTCTCTCATGCAAACAGTTTTGGGGGGACCCAAATTAACATTAGAAAACAAGCAGCATTAGGGCAAACCAATCTCTCTGCCTCCCTACCCTCACACATGCCTGGTCCCTGGATAGCCCTACTGCACATCACACACATCAGTTGTCTTCTCTCTGTGCCCACTGTCACTGATCCTGTGGCATCTCTCAGCCCCCAGCCACTTCTCTCTAGCTCCTCTGCCCCTAGCCCTGCCCACCCCTGCTCCTCTCCCTCCTCCCAGAGTTGATTCTTAAGGAGCACAAGCCATTTTACCACTGCCTCTGATAACCATGCTTATTTCCTAGAGCAAAATGGAAGACCGGAGAGACCAAAACCGAGCCTAGCTGATCTCAAAGGTTGCCCACATTGCAGGGCCAGGTCAAAGTTTCCCCCATGTGGCTGGAGGCAGGCCCAGCTTCTGTTGTCTGCAGACAGAGCCCTCCTCGGTCTCCCTGCCTGCCTGCCTCTGAGCAGAGCCTCACCCTGACTGGCCTCGGCACTGATGTTGCAGAGCCCGTGTTTCCTTGTTTCAGGGTGACCCTTAACTGTATCTTGAGCTAGAAGCACAGAGACATGTGTCTAGTGGGAGTGGATGTGAGGCTCACTGTGGGCAATATGTGGGTGATAGACAGGAATCTGGGGTGTTTCTGCAGTCAAGCTGGTGGCTAAATTGGGCAAGAGCAGACCAGAAAGGTCTCCCCTGACTCAAACAAGCTAATCTGCTCCTTTCCAGACTGTTTTTGGCTTTTTTTGTTTTTAAAGATTAATTTATTTATTTCATGTATGTGAGTACACTGTCGCTGTCTTCAGACACACCAGAAGAGGGCATTGGATCCCCATTACAGATGGCTGTGAGTCACCATGTGGTTGCTGGGAATTGAACTCAGGACCTCTGGAAGAGCAGTCAGTGCTCTTGACCGCTGAGCCATCTCTGCAGCCCGCCTTCCAGACTGTTAAGTTACAGTCACAACTACCTGTAACTCCAGTTCCAGGATTACAGACATAAATATAGGCTTGCACTAAGCACGGTGTAGCCCTGAGTCTGTGAAGGAGCCTGGTCTTCCCTGACCCAGCCAGTCTCTAGGGATCTGGAGGGTCAGTAATAGAACCAAATCCAGGTACTGTCTGTGGCCTAATCCTAGCACTGGGTAGACCAAGGCAGGAGGGTACAAGATCAAGGCCAGTTAGGAAGTCAAAGTGAGTTCAAGGTTAGTCTGGGCTACAATAGCTCCTCCTCCCCAGATAAAAAGGAACATTCATAGCAAAAATAGCTCTGGCCAACAAAGGCATGACTGCAGACAGGGAGACTATTATGCAAGGTTAGAACTTCTTGTAAGGGACATTATCTGAAAGCGGAGCAACAGGGAATTAGGAAATAGGCAAGAATGTTAAGAAATGCCAACTCTTGACCAAGGAAATCCAAGGCAGAAACACTAGGTATCCAGAAAGGGTCAGGGGGACACAGAAGGGAGAAGTAGTGATCAGGCAGTAAGTAAAGAAATCTGGGAGGCCTGCATGCTCACTGAGGGTCTGGGAAGCAGACCTACTCTGTCAGCCTCTTCCGATGGACGTGATTTACAACATCTGGAAGAAGATACCTACAACTTCTGGAAAGGAAGTCTTAGGTCATTTGCCAGGGGTCAGAAGGACTGACTGACTCCTTCCCAGCAATGCTGAGAATAAGAGAGGTTTGAACAAGCCTTCCCAACCTTGTGGGCAAACAATTTTAGTTCTCAGATCTGTGTAGATTGTTTCTGTGAAGCATCCAGGTAGACAGTTTCATGGTCTCGGGAGAAGAACAACTTACCTGGGCACATTGCCGAGGGAGCACCGAATCTAAAATCAGGGAGGAAAGAGAGAGGGATCCATGGGCAAACGGATAGGAGCCTGATCAAGTCTAACTAGAAGCTTCACCCCTACTGCCTGGCATTCATGGTACTGGAAGGTACTCCGCAGATGACCAGAGGAGAAAGGAAATCCTCAACCAAGCTACTGAACCCCGCGATCTACAACATTAACCTGCCGCCACAATATGTTACTGCAATAGTGGTAAAGATGTTATCGGCGTAACCAAGCACTTAAACAACTTTCCTGAGATTATGATTTATTACAACATGTCTCCCTTATCCTTTCACCCTCCAAACCCTTTCAGATACCTTTTCCCCACACGTCTTTAAATTCATAGCTTCTATTTCCCAACCACATTTTTTTTTTTGGTGTTTCGAGACAGGGTTTCTCTGTGTAGCCCTGGCTGTCCTGGAACTCACTCTGTAGACCAGGCTGGCCTCGAACTCAGAAGTCCTCCTGCCTCTGCCTCCCGAGTGCTGGGGATTAAAGGCTTGTGCCACCACACCCGGCTCCAACCACATTTTTGAACGGGTTTATTGAGATGGAATTCACACCCGGCACTGCTAAAGTAGCCAAGAACCCGAGGCTAAACAGGTCGTGGGCCTAGGAGGAAAGCTAATACTATTATTCTGCTAAAGGAACATAGCATTAGAATGACTTGTGATGGGGCTGGAGAGATGGCTCAGGGTTAAGAGCACCAACTACTCTTCCAGAGGTCCTGAGTTCAAATCCCAGCAACCACATGATGGCTCACAACCATCTGTAATGAGATCTGATGCCCTCTTCTGGTATGTCTGGAGACAGCTACAGTGTACTCATATACATAAAATAAATTAATAAATATTTAAAAAAGGAAAAGTTTTTTTTTTTTTGTTGTTGTTCTTGGTTTTTTGTTGTTGTTGTTGTTTTTTAGACAGGGTTTCTCTGTATAGCCCTGGTTGTCCTGGAACTCACTCTGTAGACCAGGCTGGCCTCAAACTCAGAAATCCACCTGCCTCTGCCTCCCAAGTGCTGGGATTACAGGCATGAGCCACCACTGACTGGCTTCTTTTCTTTTTCTTTCTTTCCTTCTCTCTCTCTCTCTCTCTCTCTCTCTCTCTCTCTCTCTCTCTCTCTTTCTTTCTTTCTTTCTTTGGAAAATATTGTATAATTTTATTTATTTATGCTGTATTGTTCAAGATAGGGTTTCTCTCCATAGCCCTGAACATCCTGGAACTTCCTCTGTGGACCAGGCTGGCCTCAAGATCAGAGATCCACCTGCCTCTGCCTCCTAAGTGCTGGGATTAAAGGCGTGCACCACAATGGTTGGCTTATGAAAAAGCTAAACAATAATAAAAGAATCTTGACAAAAAGCACTTAGGGTTTATTTGGCTTACGATTCCAGGTTCCAGTCCATCAGTTCGAGCAAGGTCTCTCACTCACTAAGGACGACTTATGACGTGCCCTTGTTCCACCTCCACCTTCCCCCCCCACCCCCCTTTTAGGAATTTAATTTTATGTGTATGAGTGTTTGCTTCTCGCATGTTTGTGCACAGCATGTGTGCCTGTTGCTCTCAGAGATCAGAAGAGGGCGTCAGATCCCCTGGAATTGGAGTTAGGAATGGTGTCTAGCTTCTGTGTGAATGCCAAGAACCAAGCCTCGGTCCGCTGCAAGAACAGCCAGTGTTCTTAACCACTGAGGCCACCCTCAGCTCCCTCTCACCTTCAGGATAGGTCAACTCCTGACGTGTCGTGTCGTGTCCTGACTAAAATGGTCCGAGGAACTTCCTTTTCCCTGGCCCTTGTGGGTGAGGATGTGGGTGTTACTCAGAGACCGGCTTTGACCTCTGACAGTTGGATGGTCCTTCCCGGGTTGAAAAGGCCAATGACTACTCATTCATTCCCAGACCACAATCAGGCCTAGGGCTTCAGAACACTCCCCACCCACACTTCAACCCCGCCCTCATCTTGACCACACCCCACCTTCACCCCTGGCCCCTCCCACCCTGCAGCCTAGACCAGATCCTGGAACACAGGGCATAGCAAGGACCTGGTCCTTTGACCTTGGCCTGTGTTCTGGGATCTTAGCAGCCCTGGCACGCGCGCCTGCTCGAGAAGGGTCTGCTGATGGTGGTTTTGAAACAGGGCCATACTGCTTCCACTCTGGACTCTCCAGGAGGCAGAATTTATCCTTTTTCCCTTGTGAGTTTACTAACTTGCTCCTGACTACTGGAAAGTTGGCTGATTGCTAACTCCCAGGAGACAGCCCACTGCCTTTTGGATAGCATAGGCTTCGCTGTGCCAACTGTAACACAGGAGGCCCAATTTCCAGTCCCCTGAACTTTGGGCTACCGGTTTTACTGAGTCGTGAGTCCGAGAGACACACAGCATATTTTGGCCCTGATTGGGCAGCAAGGGCTCCTGCTTCAGAGGGCAGAGCCTGACAGCAGGGTCGCCACTAGCATGGATAACCTGGGAATAGCCGGCAGTGTAGACCTACTTCAGATAGTGAACCCATGTTTATGTTTTGAGGACCCATCAGGCAGTTTGCTTTCTCTCCTCAGTGCCTAAGTGCTCCAAGCAGACCATTCTGGTCAGCACTTGCCATCTGTAGATGGATAGTGACCTATGGTTCTTCTAATGAGTGAGGTGGAATCACATTGTATTTTTAAGAATATAAATGAGCCAGGCGTGGTGGCACACGCCTTTAATCCCAGCACTCAGGAGGCAGAGGCAGGCTGATTTCTGAGTTCGAGGCCAGCCTGGTGTCTACAAAGTGAGCTCCAGGACAGCCAGGGCTATACGGAGAAACCCTGTCTCGAAAAAACCAAAAACAAAAATAAGACTATAAATGGGAGCCAGGAGTGGTGATACATGCCTTTGCAGAGACGGGGGATTTCTGTGAGTTCATAGGCAGCCTGGTAAACACATTGAGTTCCAGGCCAGCCAAGGCTACATGGAGACTCTGTCTCAGGAACAAACAGGGCTAGGGAGATAGATGGCTCAATAGTTAAGAGCACTGACTGCTCTTCCAGAGGTCCTGAGTTCAATTCCTAGCAACCACATGGTGGCTCACAACCATCTGTAATGAGATCTGATGCCCTCTTCTTGTGTGTCTGAAGACAGCTACAGTATGCTCATATAAATTAAATAAGTTTTTTTTTTTAAAAAGAACAAACAAACAGAATCCAGAAGGGCACACATGTATATACACATAGGTGCTAAGATGACAGGAAAATGATGATCAAAAATGTTGGTGCAGCGGCTACTTGTGAGGGCTCTATAGCCAGTATATAGCTTTTATGCTCCTTTTTTGATGTTTCTAGTCCATTGTAAGCCACATTAGACATTAGTATTTTCTTTTCTTTTCTTTTCTTTTCTTTTTTTTTTTTTTTTTTTTTTTTTTTTTTTTTGGTTTTTTGAGACAGTGTTTCTCTGTATAGCCCTTGCTGTCCTGGAACTCATTTTGTAGACCAGGCTGGCCTTGAACTCAGAAATCCGTCTGCCTCTGCCTCCTGAGTGCTGGGATTAAAAGCGTGTGCCACCATGCCCAGCTAGTATTTTCTATAAACTACTTTGAAACTTGAGTTTACAGCAAGTTTTTCTCTCCTAACCTTTTTTTTTTAAAAAAAGATTTACTTATTTATTATATGTCAGTACACTGTAGCTGTCCTCAGACACACCAGAAGAGGGCATCAGATCTCATTACGGGTGGTTGTGAGCCACTATGTGGTTGCTGGGATTTGAACTTCGGACCTTCGGAAGAGCAGTCGGGTGCTCTTACCCACTGAGCCATCTCATCAGCCCTCTTATAACCTTTTATGCAGGAGTTATAACCCCCCTACAATCCAGTAAAACATTTTTTCTTTTTTTTCTTTAGGTTTATTTATTATGTATACTGTGTGTATGGCCTGCCTGTATGTATGCCTACAGACCCGAAGAGGGCACCAGATCCCATTACAGATGATTGTGAGCTACCATGTGGTTGTCAGGACTAGAACTCAGGACTTCTGGAAAAGCAGCCAGTGCTCTTAACCTCTGAGCCATATCTCCAGCCAAAACACCTCCCCACTCCCCACCAACAAAAGCCCTGTTATGTTCTTAGAATTTGAGTTAAACGGACCGCCCCTTCCTTCTTTCCTTTATTCCTTTTATCCCTGTTCTTGGTTTCTTTGTATAGCCTTGGCTGTCCTGAAATTTGCTCTATCGACCAAACTGACCTTCAAAGATCTGCCTGTCTCTGCTTCCTGAATGCTGGGATTAAAAGCGTGTGTCACCACTGCCAGACAATAAAAATAGCTCTTAAAGAATTTAGCAAAACCAGGCAAAAATCAACAAACTGTCAGGGTCAGATGGGGTACCCTCATCTCTGCAGGACAGCCCTACCATGGCAGCCCAGATCCAGCGCTCTGGACTGTGGGTAGCTTTCCTTGAGAGTCCTGGATCTGACCATTGCTCCACCAGCTTCGAATCCCTCTAACCAATCCTGAGGGGCTGGTTCCCCACTTTGTGCTCAGGCAAAGGCCACTCGCCTGAACCAGGAGCTGTGAGAGTTGAGAGAAGCGGCAGGTTTAGCAAATCACCCTGAAGTAAAAATGCTACGCTAAGTGTTTCTCTTTCCAAATCCCCAACTACATTCAGCAGTCGCGATGGGACGAATCGTGGCTATCGTCTCAGATACAACTGCAGCTTTCCTATGTTTTCTTTTGCTCTCTTTCTCCCTTTCTCCCTTTCTTTCTTTCTCTTTTTCTTTCTCTCTTTCTTTCTTTCTTTCTTTCTTTCTCTCTCTCTTTCCTTCTTTCTTTCTTTCTTTCTTTCTTTCTTTCTTTCTTTCTTTCTTTCTTTCTTTCTCCTTTTTTTGTTTGTTTGGCTTTTTTCCTTTTCCTTTTTTTTTTTAACTTCGGCTCGAAGGAGACTGTTGCAAGCCTAAATCAACTCAAGGAGCGGCTTAGGAATTCTCACCCAAGCCACACCTGCATCCCCGGATGCTGGCCAAGTGGGATTTAAAATGCCCGTGAGACTTGGCTACAGGTTTCCTTTAACAGCGCCTGGACAGATGTAAAATCAGCTTGCTGTAGCATGAACTCCACTTGCCCAGAAACTTCAGTCAGGCTCAGGTTGTGAACTTCATTTGGTGAGGACGTTGATCCTAGCTGCTGGGTACCTGGGGAGTTCGGTGGCGGGCCTGGGGAACCAGGGTTCCGGAACCGCTGCGCAGACATTTGTAGACTGGCGTGCGCTCCGCCTTTCTTAGCGCAGCTACCTTCTCCAGCAGCCACTAGAGGGGCGACCAGGTCCCCGAGCCTGTCAGTCAAACGTTATACTGGGGGCGGAGCCGGGGCGGGGCGGGACAAACCGGGTACACAGGCAGGCGCACGGGGCGGGGACAGGCGACAGCGGCGCGGAACGCAGAGCGGCGGGAGAGGAGCTTGGGCTCCTGGTCTCCGCTGCCGCCATGGCTACCGTGGACCTGGAGAAACTGCGGATGTCGGGGGCTGGCAAGGCCATTGGAGTGCTGACCAGCGGCGGTGATGCGCAAGGTGATGGGACGCGGGGGCGTGTTTAGGGATGGATCTGGGGTTTCTGCCTGTCCTCGGAACCCTTCGGGCTTGTCCACTGCCCCTCGCCTAGGGATCTGGGGTGTACTTGGCCAGCCAATCTCCTGTGGAGCACCGTGGCTTCAGGTCCCTGTCCCCAAGCTCCGCCCCGGGTAGCTGGCGTACGTGCTGCAGGCCACGGGCCTTGGCACGCCCCGCCCTCGCGCTGCCTAGGTCCGCCCGGTTTGGGGGTGTGTCCGCGCAGCACGCAGACTTAGGGCACCGGGCTATTCCTTTCTAGGCCACACGTGTCAGGACCTCTAAGAGAAGCACAGCCGGCCAAGTTTCACAGGCCGGAATTTGAAAGGATCAGGGACCCTGTACCCTCCCCCGTGCAGCCTGTGATTCCTACCTTCTCTGTACTGGGATGGGGTGAGACTGAGGCAGGCTTGCCCACACGCCTTTGCCTGGGCTGCTTCCTGTCCCTTGGATGGAGACTTAAGTGGAGAACAGAGGGCGTGGAGCGGGGGTATTTTTTTACCGGTGTAACAGGGCAAGCACCACAGGGCTAATAGTTGAGGGTGCACAGCCTCTTCTCGGCCTGGTAAGGCTAGGGAAAAGTCTGGGCTTGGGAGGATCTGCCCTCTTCTCAGCCCCTCTCTTGGTGGCCTGGTTCCAGGCTGACTGCTGATGTGCGAAGTCTGTGGCTCTAGTTGGGTCCGGCTGAAAAGAAATACTACCCAGTTGGGGGCTGAGGAAGACACGTGGAGCTTCAAGGGGCTTGGCTTCCCTGAGCACTGCAGTTGAGCTTCGCCATTTCCTTCCAAACATTTCAGGAAATACAGACACACATGCTCCTAAGCGGGGTTCCTGACTGCCCAGCCCTTACCTAAGAGATCGGTAGGAACAACACAGGATAGATACATCTTACAAGCATGATTGCAAGTCCAGGAAGGCAGGAAAAAATGTCACTCTGACTCCCATAATGCTGGAAATCTCAAATCTCTGTTGGGTCCCCTGGGCCTGGTCTAGGCTGGCAGTCAGCATACCCTTTTTCAGGGCTGTTTCAGCTTGTACATCCCAGTGCTGTCACTGAGACTGGGCCGGGGACCTGTGGAAGAATCACCCATGGTAGTGGACCACAAGAGAGGCCCTGACTAGGCCCACATCACCCATTAGATAGGCATTTCAGTGAGGCCAGCAGAGTCCTGAGTCCCATTTGTAGGGCTCCTGCCTCTGGCAGGCATAGATAGGCTATCCACCTCAGGCTCCTGTCTGAGCAAGGGAGGCCCCAGTGTCTGAGGGATGGTAATATTGAGTGGTCTCTGCGCGAGGACTTCTGCTGCCTTCTGTGAGAGGCAGCTGCCAGGCCAGGGCCACCAGGGTGACAGACATTTGTTTTGGAGGCTGGTGGAGGAACCAGAGACAGGAGGCCCTTCCTGGTCAGGAGAGGGTAGGCAAAACCTGCTTACATTTCCATTCTGGCTTCAGGGCAAGATCTCTACAGGTTTTCCCAGAGTCCTCTTTGGGTAGGGTCAGTATCAGTGGGCAAGGGGCAGCAGCTGGTATGGGACAGAGTGGAGCCTTCTGTTGCCTGAATTCTGGAAGCGCCTGTGGGTGTGTTCCCCAGGCCCTGCTTTCTTCTGTGCCCAGTCAGCTGCTGGGCTCCTCATGCCTTCTGTGTGCTCACGGAGCCCCATCTGCATGCAGTGAACATGTGAACACCAGTCCTCATTTGAGAAGGCAACACGGGCCTAGATCCCAGTCCTGGCCTGGCTGGAGGTAACCAGCTCCTTGGCCTAACCTGTGCGCTGCCTCTGGCCTATGAAAAGGTTTCTTTTTTCCTTTGAGCCAGGCAGGAAGACCCATCCTTTTCAGACCCAAGTCTCTCCCTTCCTGTTGGCCAAGAGTCATGTTAGGGAACTGAGGAGGGCTGCTGTTCACCAAAGTCTGTTTGACTGGAGGACTTTGTTTAAAAAGAACCACAGGTAGAAAAAAAAAAAAAAGCAAAACAAAAAAACCAATTAACCAAACAACTGCAACAAACCAGCCTGGCTAATCTCAGTCACATCGAAGCCTGGTCCACTCTGGCTGTTCCTTCCCGTCTCTTCCCAGTACCTAAATTGCTCTGTGGTTCTGTCTTCCCTGAGGTCAGGGGAGACCCTGATTTCCTGTTTGTGTAGCGAGCTGCCTGCGCTGAGGGGGGGGGGGGGGCGGTTCTGGGATTGGACACAGACTTTTTAGCTGATAAGTAACACTTTGGTAGGCCCGGGATCATCTCTTGGTGTCTGTATAACACTTTGTTTTCCCAAAGGTCTCTCTCTGAGGTAATTTTTGCAACAAATGCATATCCAGCCTTTGGCTCTTCAGAGGGCAGCTATGGCTATCCGTTGACAGACCAACAGACAATGCCTGCTGCCTGCTAATGGCTCTTTGATTGGGCCTGGTCTTTGCCCTTTTCCTTTCTGAGAAGGAAAAGCAAATTGAAGTGCAGTTGAAAAGGCCTTTAGCTGGGTGCAGTGGCTCAGGCCTGTAATCCCAGTAATTGTGAGGCTGCGGCAGGAGGATTGTTATGAGTTCTGGGCTATAAAATGAATTGTGGGGACAGCGGCACACATAGAGGGTGGGAGTCCAGACCTCTGCCACAGTCTAGCATGCACAGCAGAAACGTGACATTAGCACTGAAGGCCATGCTGCCCCTTCTGGCCATCCCTTGTTCCCTGGCCTCAGTGCAGAGCAGAAAGTGTCACTGGGTGCATCAAGCTGGGGGGTGCCCCTGTCCTCCAACCCCAGACTCTTAGCCCATCAACACAGTGACTGGCACTCTACAGAGTGGTTCAACAGTAACAGGAACGCTTTGCCAAAGCAGCTTTCTTGCGGCCCTCTCGGGCTTCTGCTCTCACAGGTCCCCTCGAGGACCCTGTTCTAACAAGAAGGGCCGTCTCCATGAGAGTTGCTAGCTTGTTCTCTGCAATGCTGAGAACTGCTTGGGTTGGCACCTGTACTGTGTCTAGGGCTCAGTGTAGGCTTTGTTTTAGGATGTAACGGAGGGGTAAGCTGTACATGGCCCTGTGCTACCCTCCACCCCCACCCCCACCCCAGCCACCTTCCAGGCTGCCTGGTTAGATACCCTTGACAGCTAAGACTGGCCTTCCCAAGAGTGTGTGGCTTCCCCTCCCCTGGTTGGTCTCTGGCATCTTCAAACTCTATCTCAGCTGCTAAGGCTCCTATCCTACCTACCAGGACCTAGGCTCCCTCCTCTGGGCCTGCTGGCATGGGCTAAGGGGAAGAAGGAAGCTTGGTGGTTGCTGCAGACTGACTAAGCTCATCTCTCAGAGGGAGCCAGCAGCCTACGCCTCAGCCTTGGCTGTGGACTCTTCTTTCTAGGCCTTGGAGCTTAGCATTCTGGGTGTGTGGGATGTCCCCTGCTCCCTCCAACCTCAGCCTCAGCACTAATACTGCTTCCCATCTGCCTAGGGGACTGGAGGCATTTGTTGCTTCTGCAACAGTGACCTTTCCTGCTGTGGGTCCTGGGAAGGTGTGAGGCAGAGCAGAAGTAGAATTTCCAGTCAGGTGGGAGGACACGGGGAGGACACCCTTCAGCTAGGTACAGCCAGTGACCCTTGGTGCTCTGCTCAACTGCTTGCTGAGGTGTAGGGGGAGGGGTATGGCCAGAGAGGCAGCATGGTCTTCAAAGCCCATGCCACCTTCCTGCCCCGTACGCTAGCCTATGGCAGAGGCCTGGGACTTTGCTCTGGGTTCTACTGTCCCCATATATCATGCCTAGGCCCCATGGTTAGCACCTGGCTGTGTGAGCCTGCAAGAGTGGGGTTCTCTGCTGAACAGGTGAGACCAGGGTCTTCCTATTGCCATACATAGGGCAACAGAGCCCAGAATGGAAGGAAACCAGGCCCACACAAGAGCAGCTGCCATGTTCCTCCATATTCTTCGAAGTGTTTCAGAGAGGAGTTTAATGCCAGGCTCTGATTTCCAGGCCCTGAGCTCACTAGGTTGGGGTGGGGGGCTACGTACGGGAGGGTCCAGTTCTCCCTGCCTGGACTGATGGCGTGTCCTGACTCCCTCACAGGTATGAATGCTGCTGTCAGGGCTGTGACCCGTATGGGCATATATGTGGGGGCCAAAGTCTTCCTCATCTATGAGGTAAGGTCATGTGCGGTGGGGGTGTGTGGTGGGGGTGGCCTGTGGTGAGGTAACCTGTGTGTGTGCCTGCAGGAAACACATTGTTCTGTGGCACGGGAGAGTCTGTTGTGTTCTGGTCACCTTGGAAGCTTCAGGTGGCTGGGCCTGGACTCACAGAATGGATGTTGTCTGGGGGAAGGAGATAGAGCCTAGACATCTGCAGAATGGAAACATATTATGGGGTTTGTGCCCACTGATAATTTGTCCCACAGTCACTAGAAGACCAGCCAGGACAATAAGATCAATAGGAGGAACCATTAAGAGGGATCCTACCTATGCCGGTCAATAGCACAATCCCACATCCCACCTCACCCAGGGGCCTTTGCCTAGAACCTTAGGGACATAGGACTGCCCTCCCCCCACTCCCTTTCTGGGGCCACACTGTCCATCCTGGTTTGTTTAGACACTGTGGCCTATAAGAAGCAAAGTGGGGATGCAGGGGCTCCCTGTTGTCACTTCTGGCAGACACTGTAGTCTGTGAGCTATTTTCTTTTTTTCTCTCCCCACCCACTCCCTGGGTGTCTGTCTCCTTGCCTCACAGGCTCCTGAATTCCCTTGTATTATCTTGAGGTTGTATTGTATTCACCTTTTACACACAATGTATCCAACCTGCTTCCCATAGGGCCTCTGCCCCTCCCTCTCGCTGCTGGGTGTGTCCTTGTCCCTTTGCCCTGGCCCCAAGTGATGGCAGGGCCATACCCAGCCTTCTGCTCTACAGATGGAGGGGAGGGAGAGATAGTTAGGAGGTGTGGGGGTGTGAGTACAGTTCAGGCTTCAAGCTTGGATGGGGGTGGCACAGAAAGCCCTGCAAACCCGGCTGTGGCGTCTCAGAGATCTGAGGCAAAGGAGCCTGGCAGATGTGGCTGGTGGCCTGAGAATATGGGGGCTCCAAATGGGGACAACTGGGTCCTAGCTATAGATAAGGCCTCAATTCCTTAGGATCCTAGCCTCTTGGGTTCTGTGGGAATACTGAGAGCCTGGTGTGGGTGGTGAGTGCCTCTAATCCCAGCACTCCAGCTGTAGAGGCAGGAGGATATCTTTGAGTTAAGAGACTAGCCAGAAAAAATCTTTATTTATTTATTTATTTTTAAAGATTTATTTATTAAGCCGGGTGTGGTGGCGCACACCTTTAATCCCAGCACTCGGGCGGCAGAGGCAGGTGAATTTCTGAGTTCGGGGCCAGCCTGGTCTACAAAGTGAGTTCCAGGACAGCCTGAGCTATACAGAGAAACCCTGTCTCGAAAAACAAAACAAAACAAAAAAAGATTTATTTATTATATGTAAGTACACTGTAGCTGTCTTCAGATACCCCAGAAGAGGGCATCAGATCTCATTACGGATGGTTGTGAGCCACCATGTGGTTTCTGGGAGTTGAACTCAGGACCTTCAGAAGAGCAGTCAGTGCTCTTAACCGCTGAGCCATCTCTCCAGCCCCAGAATAATCTTTAAAGCAAAAGCTTGTTTGTTTGTTTGTTTGTTGCATTGACGTGACTCACAGCACGTCTGTCACCTATCAATGTCTCAAAGACATCAAGGAAAGCTGATTAGCTGTGCTCTCATCTGTCCAGCCTTGCGCTTCCAACTCTCCCCATTCACGCTTAATCCTAAACAATACCCCTCATAAACCTCACCATCTCACCTTTAAACCTGTATATTTCACTCTCAGCAGTGGGACTGGGAAAGCCACAAGGCCCCACATGCCCACTGTTTAAAAGAAAAAAAAAATCCCTGGAGAAGTCCACGCTGTCGCTCTCCCAAGCCTCAGAGTGTTCTGTCCTCTTTTAAATGTCTTTATAACCCCACCTGCTTCTCACAGCTCTCTCTGAAATCCCTCCCAATTTGGAAGTAAGGAAATCTTGGTGCATAGAAGTCCCTGCAGCAGAGGAAGAGGAGCAATCGCTCCCCTTCCCTTGCCATAGGGAAGCTGACACACTCAAAGCCCAGGCACCTCTCCTGTGGGTCTCTGAGCTCAAAGTACAGCCCCCATTTACGTACCCAGTCACTAAAAGACCACCTACTAGGAGATAAGGGAGGACTCATTTTCCATTTAATTTTAATTAATTAATTAATTTAACTAATTAATTAAAATTTTTTATTTTAGATTTTGTGTTTTAGCACTGGTGTCTGAAGTCTTCCGACTTGCATGGTCTTTTCCCTATCATTGCTAGAGCTCTCGAGTGGCCAGAGGAGCTACCTACAATTGGCCTGGCCTGGACTAGGAAAGCTAGCTAGTCCCCAGACTGGGGTGCCTTGTCTACCTGGGGCTCCTTAGAACCTTCTGGTTAGATTGCAGGGCTGAAGGCTGAGCTGCTTGGGTGGCTGCTGTGGCCTGAGCTGACCCTTCACTGCCCACCCTCTGGGGCCCTGCCACTTGGCACAGGGAGGAGCACGGGGAAGAGCACGGGGAAGAGCTGAGTTGGACGGCCCAGGATAAGCATGAAGGTCCTTTCTCCCTGGTGCCCCCTGAGGCTTCAAAGCATCGTGGTAGAGGCCATCCATCTTGTCATCGCCTTTGAGAAGTACCCGCATCCCATGTCCATCTTGTATAAAACCTCCCTGTAGGCAGACACTACAGTGTGGTCGAGGTTCTTGGCTGGCACCTTGCTGTCTGATGAGCAACAGCAGAGTTTTGCAAAGGAGCCAAGTTGGGTCCCCATTATGATCCAATCCAAAACCTCCAGGATGAAAGATAGGTGCTCTGTGGTCCTGTGAGGGGCAGCACCCTGGACTTGCTCTGGTGTGAAGAATTGACCACAGGTACCTGTGGCTGCCTATGAGTCCATGGGACTTGTGAGTTCTCCCTTGGGTATGAGCCTTTCCATCTAAAGCACGTTCCCATGAGATGTGTATAGTGTGACAGCCTGACTTCTGCCTTTAGTAGGCATTACAAATGTGTGTGGGTAGGGAGGGTGTCATGCTCTGCTGTTGTGTAGCAAGATACACTTATATTCCTGTAGACCACAATCAGGTCATTTCCACCGCTCACACTGAGCAGATCTCCTTTGAAGGATATCAGCCTTCCCTTGGGGTTCTGTGTCCTGGCTTTGACTCTCTGACTTGGGTACAATGACATGAGCTCAGCTTGGGGACAGTCTTTGAGTGTCTGCTTGTGCCACAGCACATACTGTGCGTTTTCCTCCATAGTAAGCAGACCTTTAGGCATGTGGAGCATGCTCAGAGTCCCAGAGTAGGATGCTGGGCCTTCGAGTGGCAGGGCTTGCCATTGGGGCCCCTTGAGCTTGCTCACTGCCAGTGAGCACAGTGCTTCTGGCCACGATGGGGTTGCTCTCTCAAATGTCGTCCTTCGCTTGCAGGGCTACGAGGGCCTTGTGGAAGGAGGCGAGAACATCAAGCCAGCCAACTGGCTCAGCGTTTCCAATATCATCCAGCTGGTGAGGCTCGAAGCCAGGTGGCTCCTTCCCACCCTGAGAGTGTGTGAGCGCGTGTGGGTGTGCACTCATGCACAGAGGCATTCCGGCACAGAGAGCTGGTGGGCCCACAGACATCCAGACATGTAGAAATGACAGATAGACACACACACACACCAAGACATAATAGTCTAGACCAGGGAGGCTGTGGGTGGAGACAGGGAAGGTTCGGTTCTGCCTGGTGGGTGGTGTGTATGTGGGATGTGTATGGGTGGATGTGTGTGGATGTGTTGAGGTCTGTGTTGTATGTGTGTGGAGGGGGGGTGTGCTTTCTAGTTCTAAGATTGTAGAAACTCCCCCAAGGCTTTGGACTCAAGGAAAAAGGCCAGGGTGTGGGAGGAGCTATACAAGATTCTAGAGGCTTCTCCCCTGTTTAATTCTGTGGGGTCCACCTCATCCAGCAATGGCATCTCTCTGATGCCTCCAGGGACATTTTGCCACCCCACCTGAAGGCTCTTGTTTCTTCCATGCAGGGTGGCACCATTATTGGCAGTGCCCGCTGTAAGGCCTTCACTACGAGGGAAGGCCGCCTGGCTGCAGCCTACAATCTGCTCCAACACGGCATCACCAACCTGTGTGTCATCGGTGGCGACGGCAGCCTCACGGGGGCCAACATCTTCCGCAACGAGTGGGGCAGCTTGCTGGAGGAGCTGGTGAAGGAAGGTGGGTCCGTGCAGAGCTGGCTCTTATCTGGCTCTGGTGGTGGCTGGAAGTTAAAGTTTGTTCCTGATGTGGTATAGTCTGCAGGTCATAAGGTCAGCATGAGGTCAAGGCTCCTGGCTTGAGGAAGCCCAGGTGGTACCCTGTGTTCCAGCATAACATGTTTCCTTCCAGCTGTGTGGTGGTCATGCTTGTAGCTGATTCTGGAGAGAGTCTGATGTGGGGCATAGACATCTATTTGCAGAGGTGTAGCTATGGGTTGGGTGACATTCGATTCGAAGTCCCAAGGTTGCTGTGGGGAAGGTGCCTCCTTTGGGGAACCTGGAGCACAGTACCCCCCATTGGTCCTCCGGAGGCTCCTGGCTGGGCTGTACGCCTTCTTATAGATGGTGGACGAGGCAGAAAAAGGTGTGGAGGTTGAAGTGGCTGGCTAGGTGGTGGTCCTCATCTGGTCTTTGCTTCTCCGACCCAGGCAAGATCTCAGAGTCCACAGCTCAGAACTACGCACACTTGACCATCGCCGGTCTGGTGGGCTCCATCGATAACGACTTCTGTGGCACTGACATGACCATTGGCACAGACTCAGCCCTGCACCGCATTATGGAGGTCATTGACGCCATCACTACCACTGCCCAAAGGTAAGTGAGGATCCATACACATTGGCTGGCTTGGGGTCACGGTAGTGAAGCTGGCTTCCTAGGGGGCTGCCACTGCAGGGGCCGTGGGTGCTGGTGGCCAACGGGCTCTGCAACTGTATCCTCAGCTGATGGCCTCTAGGCCCATCCATGCCTCCTGTTAGAGGAGATTCTGGGGGTCAGCTCCCATCCCTCTACGTGTCAGTGGAGCACTAGCTGTGAACCCCAGCAGTCAGAGGCTACCACGTTCCACGGTGGTGGTACACCTGAAGGGGGTTCTTGGCCTCCAGCCAGGGATCACCAAGTCTGGCTCAGTACCAGGCTCTCAAGCTGTCTGGTAGACTGGTGGGTGTTTCCTAGCTCAGGGCAGCCCTGGGCATGAGGAGATGGGCATTGTCTTTTTTTCACTACCCCTGTCTTCTTGGTCTAGTGTAGTAGGTTAAAATGTGTGGCTCCCAAGACCTGGCTTTGATATCTACACCCATTTTCTTCTCCACAGTCACCAGAGGACCTTTGTTTTGGAGGTGATGGGACGGCACTGCGGGTGAGGAGGTTGATCCTAGTCGGCAGGGAGAGGTGGGGCACTTGGGGCCGGATGGGGACAGTGGGGGTGGGGGTGAGCACATAGTGTCTGGCATGTACTAGTTGATCATTTAATGTTATGAATATGAGGGAGCCCTGGCAGGCAGTAGGGAGAGAGACAGGGAGGAAGTCCCTAGCAGGCTGGCTCCTCTGCTCTTCCAGGTACCTGGCGCTGGTGTCTGCCCTGGCTTCCGGGGCTGATTGGCTATTCATTCCTGAAGCGCCCCCTGAGGATGGCTGGGAGAACTTCATGTGTGAGAGGCTGGGCGAGGTGAGTGGCCACTAGGGATTTCAGCCACTCGAGAATCTCCGAGGCAATTGTCCCTGAGACCTGTCCTTCTCTTACTGGTTCACAGCATCTATCCCTTCCCTCTGGGGAACTAGGAGGGTCATAGTGCTGGCTATTGTCTGCTCTTGCCTGTGTGAGGGTCTTGGTGCTCACTGCTACACATGCCTAGGTGAGGTTCATAGGGCTGGTGACTTAGACATTCCTGTGGTCCTACCCTCTGTGGGCAGAACCAGTGGAGACGTTCAGGTCACTGTCTGGGTCCATCTCTGTGGCCAATGCAGGGAACATGGCAAATTTGTTTCTTGGAGTGCTGGCTTTAGCTCTTAGTCTCTGAGAAGTGGCTTCATAAGCTAGGGCCCAGAGCAAGAACCCTGTGAGAGATAACCATGTAATGACCCAAAGAGTAGGTGAAGGGTCTGGGGGGGGGGGGGCTAGCTACTTGTCTACTGGGCCTGTGCTCCTGTGAGGGGGGGTGGGGGTTCTAAACCAGCATATAACTGTCTAGAAGTGTCTGCCGGTGGCGTATACCAGGCCCTAACTAGGGAGTCCTGGAAGGAAGGGAAATGGTAGGAGAGGTACCTCTAAGACAGCTGGTGAACTAGCTGGTTCCTTGGTCTGTAGCAGGCTACTCGGGACACAGCTCTTGGGATGAAACTGAGGTGATTCTGACAAAAGTAGGTAAACCCTACTCTGCAGAGACCACTCAACCTGTCTGCCCAGTGACTCTGCCCTTTTTATTTCTATATTCTGGGGCACCTATGTTCTGAAGGAGAGGTAGAATCATGTGACCAGCCCCAGGGCACACCACAGGTCCCTGTCCCCAGGGAAGGTGGTACCTCCTTACACCTGTGCATCCTATCCAGGCAGTAGAGCTTCCTGGGGTCATGACCTCTTTCTAGAACCTTCTTGAGTGAAGCTTCAGGCAGGATGGAGGTGGACTAGTCCTAGCTGTCTCAGTGAGTCCTGAGCACCTTGGGTCTGCGTACCTGGTTCTGTTCTGTCTGTTTAGGACGATTGGCTTCTGTGAGCTTTCGCTTTTTTTCCTGAAGAGGCAGGCAGTTCCTGCCTTGCCCATTGCTCAAGCACCATCGAGGGATGGGAGGAGCCCTGGCTTTTACCCTCCACCTGCAACCTTGGCCTGGAAGTTGGGCTCCTTGCCAGCATCCCACTCCCCTTCCAGGAAGCCCTTTCTTTCCCTCTACTACCCCTGGGGCAATTCATAAGCTGCTTCCAGCTTCCTGAGGCAGGAGGAAGATGAGTTCTATGCCAGCCTGGGTGCCATGCAAAGTCTAGGCCAGCCTTGGCTGTGTAATGAGATTCTCGAGAGCTGCTTCCACCCTGTCCCTACGTTAGCCTTGGGGGTCATTGCTGCCTTGGAGGCTTGTGGGGCACAGCGATTCTCATGAAAGTCTGTCTGTCTGTCTGTCTGTCTGTCAAATCTCTGAGGGAGGTATCATAGGTGAGAGTGCTCCATGATGATTGGATTAGCAAGTGGGACTGTCATACTAAGAGAGCTGGTGCTGAGCCTTATGGGTCCCCTGTGCTACCTGTTGGCCTCCTACTAGTTCTTGGGTAGAGTATGTCCTGGACCCCTGGCTGATGGTTGCCATTGGCAGGGGTGTCTGGCTGGGGTCCCTCATTAAAGGATGCAGAAATAACTTGAGATGGGACCTGAGGGTCCTTGGTGAGCTAACTATAGGAATGACTATATGTGGCATGCCCCCTGCAGACACCCTATCCAGTACCTGCTCATCCCCTGCCCCCACTCCCTAGCCTATTGCTTGTTACCCGCTATGGGGACGGTAGGATCCTAGTTGGCTGGCCTCCGCTCTACTATGTACTTCGGGTCTCTTTTCCTCTCTCAGAGGTGGGGAGAAAGTTCACTTTGCTCAAGTGGGTTGCAGATACAGTTTCCTAGCCCCCAGTGAGTCTTAAAGATTTATTTATTATATGTAAGTTCACGGTAGCTGTCTTCAGACTCTCCAGAAGAGGGTGTCAGATCTCATTAAGGATGGTTGTGAGCCATCATGTAACGCTGGAGTTTGAACTCAGGACCTCTAGAAGAGCAGTCAGTGCTCCCAACCGCTGAGCCATCTCTCCAGCCCGACCCCAGTGAGTCTGGCTTGGTGGCCATGTGTATCGAGTGGTCCATAGCTGGAGAGTGAGCCCAGTGTCTCTTCTCTGATAGACTCGGAGCCGAGGCTCTCGGCTGAACATCATCATCATCGCAGAGGGTGCCATTGACCGGCATGGAAAGCCTATCTCATCCAGCTACGTGAAGGATGTGAGTATGGCAGCTTCCCGGGGCAGGGTGGGTCCCCTGACTCCAGCAGCATCTCCTGAAGATTGGTGCTGGTCCTGCCCTGGGCAAAAGTAGGCACTGGGACATTACCTGTTGTGCCGTGGCTGGCTGGGATCTCTAGAGAAGCTGAGGATCCAGGTCTGGTCCAAGGCACTGTCCCCCGTATTGTGAGCCCAGACAACCTGTTGGGTCCTGACTTTATTCAGTCTGTGTATCTGACGGGGTCCCTCAGCACCCCAGTATTAGGTCCTAGCTCTGTCAGCTCTCCAAGTGATAGAGTGCCCCTACCTCCCCCTTCCATCCCCCCATCCCCCACCCCCCATCCCCACTCCCCACTCCAGACTCAGCACTCAATAGCATGGAGCTGCCAGATGTGTGCACACCTGTAATCTCACACTAGGGAGGCTGAGGCAGAAGGAATGTGAGTTCTGTGCCAGCCTGGCATCCGTACAGATTCTAGGCCAGCCCTGGCTGCATCATTAAATTTTATCTCAAAACAAAACTAAAGGATCTGGAACATAAGTAGTGGTTAGGACTGTGAAGAGCTTTTTCTCTAGCCTCTGGTGATAATGGTGGTGGTGACAGTGGTGGTGGTGGCAACGGTGGTGGTGGCCATCCCTCAGGGAAACCCAGCCCCTACCTTTTTCTCCCCCCCCCCCCCCCGCCCCCTCAGCCAGTGATTGTGCTTCCATATCTTCTGATTCTCTGCTAGGTCTCTACCTTATTTCCTGTCCTCTCTGTAACTAGGCCTCCAGAACCACAGAGGTCCAGCGGACACTGAGCAGAAGTGCCAGAGACTACATTCAGCTTTGAATAGCCAGGGCTGCAGGCCATGAAACACAGCCGGTCCTGTATGCACAGATACATCTCTCTATGCACAAACACACGGACCTTCCATGTACACTCACACGATCACATGACCCGCACATATCACGTGAACCTCACACTTGGATAGTGTGGCTTATTTCTCAGGCTGGTTTTGGGGAACCTCTGTGTTTGTAAATCTAAGGCAACATGGGTGGACCATGGGATCTAGGCTCATAGACAACTGGACTGAAGGGACCTACAGACCCTCTGCTCTTTTGACAAATAGCTGGTGGTTCAGAGGCTGGGCTTCGATACACGAGTGACTGTGCTGGGTCATGTACAGCGAGGAGGGACGCCTTCAGCCTTCGACCGAATCCTGGTATGTTTATAAGCCTCTGCAGGAACTGTGTGTGTGTGTGTGTGTGTGTGTGTGTGTGTGTGTGTGTGTGTGTGTGTATGTGTGTACGTGTGTACACATGTACATGTACTGAGGAACTGGGCTGGCTTGACCCCTGTATATACAACATCTACTTTGCTCTGCTAAGAACCCTGATGTACCATCTCCTTGGCCCTACTGAAGAATTGGACATAAACCTATGGGAAGGGGACTCCCTGGCTCATCCAGGCCTTTCCACACCCTACATGAAACTCTAGTCTCTAAAGAGGCCAAGGGAATCCAAGACTTGGGCACAAGGTCAATAGATACCACCCCACCAGGATCTGAAATGTCCTGAGAGCTATGCTCAGCCGATGCCCTGGATGTTGGTGGGACAAGCTGCCTGGGCAGAGGTGAGGGACAACAGCCAGCTCATTACAGTTTGGCTATCATGGGACTGCCAACATCTTTTTGCCAGTTCTGAGTCCAGATGTCTACAGGGTGAGCCAGGGGACACCTGCTCAAGGAGTAGGTCTTTCACGAGTCCTTTATCCCTGGCTGCCTGCCTGTTCTCTCTGCTGTGTCAGTGACAAGTTGTCCCAGCCTGTCAGCTCATGTTCATCAGGAGTGTGACATATGAGGGTCCCAGTGCGGGATGTTATAGAAAGAACCCTGGAGCCCTAGCTGACACTTTCAGTCAGAGAGAGGAGTCCTCTCACCAGGCCCACTTAGCCAGGCTGTGGGGACTCTGGTGGGAATTGGAGCCTGGTTAACTGTTATGACTGTTGATCATCGGGCCACTTTATCATGATCTGGGCCAGTGTCGGGGAGGCTCAGAAAGCTGGGAGTGTGTGTATCAGCAGGGGGCCTGTGTTGGTTTGCAGTGCGTCTGTGTGCAGCGAGATGGGCTGTGCCAGCCAGCCCTTAGCCACGCTGCCCTCTCTCCTGAACAGAGTAGCAAGATGGGTATGGAGGCCGTGATGGCGCTGCTAGAGGCCACGCCTGACACGCCGGCCTGTGTGGTCAGCCTCTCCGGGAACCAGTCTGTGAGGCTACCTCTCATGGAGTGTGTGCAAGTGGTGAGTGCGGCCTCCTTCAGAAGAACCCTTGTCCTTTCAGAGCCCCTTCCAAGTCCCTCTGCTTATGTGTATATGGGGTGGAGGGGCGGTGGCAAGGACTGCAGTAGGAGAGCAAGGGGTTTCTGAGCTTCAGAAAGCCAGGAGAAGGGGCTGGAGAGATGGCTCAGCGGTTAAGAGCACTGACTACTCTTCCAGAGTTCCTGAGTTCAAATCCCAGCAACCACATGGTGGCTCACAACCATCTGTAATGAGATCTGATGCCCTCTTTTGGTGTGTCTGAAGACAGCTACAGTGTACTTACATATAACAATAAGTAAATCTTTGGGCTGGAGCTAGCGGGGCCAGAGCAAGCAGGGGTCCTGAGTTCAATTCCCAGCAACCATATGAGGGCTCACAACCATCTATACAGCTACAATGTGCTCATATAAAATATATAAGAACAAATTTTAAAAAAGAAAAGAAAGCCAGGAGAAGCTGGCCAGAGGGTAGGACAAGTGTTATCAGGGGCTGGGGGATCGAGATCTCAGCTTCCTGGGGGCAGTGGCATTGGGTAGGGGACTAGGCGTTTGGGATTAGGATGGGAGGGAAAGGATGGTATACTGGGTAAGGCTCTGGCAGGTAGGGTAGCCACAGCAGGGACTTTAGGATGGGGTACAGGTGAGGCCAAGCAGGGAGATGCTGGCTTCGGCTCAGGTTTGGGGGCTCTGTAGCTGGGGATGAACAGGGGTGCCTGGAATGCTGGGCTGTGGAGTAGGAGGGAGGCTTGGTCCCTAGCCCTAGTTTAGACCAGTTTGGGTATTGGTTGTGGGTCTGGGAGGTGAGGTTGGGGGTCCTCTCATTCCCAAGACTCTGAGGGGCTTGGAGCCTGGCGAAGCACAGGACTGGTTTGTAGGGGAGGACTCACGCTTGGGTCTCTTGAGCCTCCTGAAAACGGGGCTTATGGCACGAAGGTGTCAGCTAAGAGTCCCTCCTCGAGCCCCGCAGCCTGTGTCAGCATGTGTAGTCTGGCCTCCTTGACAACCTGGCTGTCTTTTCTCTTTAAGACAAAGGACGTGCAGAAGGCCATGGACGAGGAGAGGTTTGACGAGGCCATCCAGCTCCGTGGCAGGTGAGGAGGGTCGCCATTGTTTCTGGCAGCAGGGAGGTAGGGGTGAGCATGGATCTCGGACAGTGCTACGAGGCACTGGGCCGCGCTCCCCTCTGCGCTCTGTACTAATACCCACTGTTGTAGGAGCTGAGGGGAGGGAGCTAACTGTGAGGTGTGGGAGGGACTTCCGTGCCAGGGAAGGACCTATAGGGAGCGTATGGGGAGGGCAGGGTAGTAGTACTGCAGGACGGATAGAAGTCATGACCAACTTTGGATACTATGGGTGTGCCTTACTGGAGGACGGGGGTGGGGGCCAGCAGGTGTGTGGACTCTAGTCCTTGGTGGCACGGCATGCCACCTCCTGCACCTACCTGGCCCCGAGGTCTGAGTTCTGGATGGGTGCTCAGGCCATGGGGCTTTGTGACCTGGGAAAACACACCCTGGTGTCCTGTTGGATCTCATGTGGGTATTGAAGATGCCCAGGTGGGACATAGCGATAAGATACAAGCTGACTGTACAGGATCTGGCTGGTTTTGATCTGAGTTCTGGCCCTGTGCTGGGAAGTCACTAAGCTCCCAGAGTCGCATGCGTGATGCCCGTGTGCCGTTCTGACTGTTGAGCAGCCAGCCTTGCCTCTCACCGAGTTCGTGGCTGTGTGTAGCCAGAGGGATGGCGCAGGGCCGGGAACGGAACGGTCTTCTTCCTTTCCAGGAGCTTTGAGAACAACTGGAAAATTTACAAGCTCCTTGCCCACCAGAAGGTGTCTAAAGAGAAGGTAAGGATGAGGGCAGAGCCCTCAGGTGCAATGCGGTGGTTCTCCCATCTTCCAGCTTCCTCTTGCCTCGGCTGCTACTACCCTGCTGGCTGCCTCGTGGGGTGCTGAGTTCCAAGTTTGGGGCTGGGGAGTGCACAGCAGGAGCTCCGTCCTCCTGCCTCAGGTGTTAGCTGAGGACTGAGGACTGCACTCAGCTCTGAATGCCGCTATAGGGCCCAGCTACAACACAATCTATCTAGTGTTGCTCAAGGACTATTGAATGAATTGCCCCTGATATATGATATATATCATAAATACAATGCGTTGAGCTGTTCCTTTATAGCTGAGACCCTGGGGAAAGATATCTCCGGAGGAAGGGCTGGTTCCTGCTGCTTCAGGGACCAGGGTCCCACTCAGATACTCCGAGCTGGCACACTGGCTCCTACAGCTTATGGATATATATATATATATATATATATATATATATATATATATATCACTTTATATTAACCTAGCACCACAGCCAGTGCTTCAGTTCTTGGTACAGAGCAGCTGCCCCTCCCCCACCGTGGCCGTACCACTCCTGTCTGAGGCTGGCTGATGCCCGAGGACTTGGAAGCAGCTGTTGATCCAGCCCATCAGGCTGTGCCTGTGAGCCTGGCTGTTACGTGGTGTCCACTATCATGCCAGGAGACCTAGCGATGTAGGCAGGACTTGCACTTTCTCCCTTAGTCTTTCCCAGAACTTTCTAGAATGAGCAGGATAGCTCTATTACTCTGTATATAAGGGAGCTGATAGCATCCAGGCTGCTCAGGTGTCCCTCTGGCCCCGTGGCTTACATTTCTGTCCTTTCTCTTTCTGAAGTCCAACTTCTCCCTGGCCATCCTGAATGTGGGGGCTCCAGCTGCTGGCATGAATGCAGCTGTGCGCTCCGCAGTGCGCACTGGTATCTCCGAGGGACACACGGTATACATCGTGCATGATGGCTTTGAGGGTCTGGCCAAGGGTCAGGTAGGTGTCGTGGTGATGTAGGTGGTGTCTGGGCTGTGGGCTCAGTCACTCACCTTTGAAGATCTGAGTGGCGTGGGATGTGTAAACAGGGCAGTCCAGTTCAGGCACATGAAGGAACATGATAGCCCATGGGGAAGGCCTGACTGCTTTGGGTGTGGAAAGTGTAGGGCTCTGTCCTCATAATCAGCCCTGAGACCCAGGCCCCTCCTTTGGGGTGATGGCCAGCTCTGACAGGGTCTCTGTTAACTGCCTGAGGGGTCGCTGGTGAAACAGACCACTTTCCTGAAGCCACGGTCTTCCTGCAGGTGCAAGAAGTGGGCTGGCATGATGTGGCAGGCTGGCTGGGACGTGGTGGCTCGATGCTGGGGACCAAGAGGTCAGTAGCTCCTGGACAGAGCACAGCCTAGCGCATGGGACAAGTAGAGACTCTAGTCCTGAACTCCAGGCCTACAGCCCTGGACCTCCCAGCTCAGCTGGGGCACAGGTGTCCCTCATGAGAGACAGGCTGTTCTTTCTGTCTGTGGGCTGTGGTTTTTATTCCAAGACCTGGTGGTTTTAGGGTCACGATCCTTCTCAGAGTTGGCCTGGGGTGGTTATGGGTGGTCATGTTGTATGATGATGGGAAGTTGTCCTGCCCAAGTCAGTGGGGCTACAAAGGCTGGAGAGAATGCCCCTTCCTGTCACCACCTCAGCCAGAAGGGACACCCAGAGTAGACTGATAGGCAGAGGCCTGGCCATTGCTAGACAGTGCCCAACGAGGGTGTTGAGTACGTGCCCAGGCCTCTCGAATCTGTGTTTCTGTTCCACATGAAGCCACGGAGAGGCCCTTTGGGGACAGACCTCTGGCTCTGGGAAAGGCTGAGCCACACATTTTTCTGAGATGAGAGGCACTCTGGTTTTGTGAGTTGTATGTATGCCTCCTAGCCAGGCTGATGTCTCTCTAACCACAGGACACTGCCCAAGCCCCACCTGGAGGCCATTGTGGAGAATCTCCGCACCTACAACATCCACGCCCTGCTGGTGATTGGTGGCTTTGAGGTGAGGCTTTCTCATCCTGGGTCACTTGCTGTTGTGCCCACAAATGTGACCTCAAACATGGTCCTTGGGCTAGAGCAGCCAAAGGGTCAAAGCTATGAGTATAGGGGCTAGGTTGGGGATAGGATTTTCCTTTCTGAAAGCCTTACAGAGTACACTAGGCTAGCTCTAGGATATCAGGAGAAATAGGTCCCCAAAAGGAGGGGCAGCGAGGTCTATGGGGCTCGCCGATGGCATGTCCTGGTGCTTGGTGAGTTCTTGCCACATGGTTCATATGAACATGGGTGGGTCTGAACCCAGGAGCTGCAACCCTCTGGTCCTCATTAGGACCCTGCTTTTCTGGAAGGACGAGTGTCTAGACGAACAGCTCCATCCAGGCATCTCACCCAGCCCCTGGATGGGAGTAGATTGTGTTACCATGGTATCACACATAGTCATCAAACAGGGCAGGGCAAGATGGCTCCCTAGCTCTGGTGGGACCCTGCCTCACAGACACCCCCCACCCCTGCCGGCTTTCTTTCCTGCACTGCAGGCCTACGAGGGTGTGCTGCAGCTGGTGGAGGCCCGGGGGCGCTACGAGGAACTCTGCATTGTCATGTGTGTCATCCCAGCCACCATCAGCAACAATGTGCCTGGCACTGACTTCAGCCTGGGCTCAGACACGGCTGTCAACGCTGCAATGGAGGTGAGGTATCCTGGAGAGTATAATCAGGGCATGTGCTGGTTGCTTAGTGGGTCTCCTAGCCCCTGGGTCTGTGCAGACCCAGCGGAGGTAGCCCAGGCTCTGTCCTGTCCAGCTGTTATGTGTATTGGGGGAGCCCTTGGTACTGGACGCAATTGCTGTTGCCTTGAGATCCTTTGTAGCAATGTCCGTGGAGACTGGGAAGGATGGGCACAGAGGG
Source organism: Mus musculus (assembly GCF_000001635.26). Classification (NCBI taxonomy): domain Eukaryota; kingdom Metazoa; phylum Chordata; class Mammalia; order Rodentia; family Muridae; genus Mus; species Mus musculus. Next base: position 77,990,454 of record NC_000076.6, on the reverse strand, counting down.
TTCTGCTGCATTCTGTAGCCCAGGCTTGATTAGAATTCACTACATAGCTCAGGCTGGCCTTGAACTTGCCTATCAACATCCTTACTAACTGAGATTATTGTAGTGAGCTGCCAATGCTGGGCTCTGACGGCCCCCTTGATCTCTCCAGAGTTGTGATCGCATCAAGCAGTCAGCCTCAGGGACAAAGCGGCGTGTGTTCATTGTAGAGACCATGGGGGGCTACTGTGGCTACCTGGCTACTGTGACCGGCATTGCTGTGGGTGCCGATGCTGCCTACGTCTTTGAGGACCCTTTCAACATCCATGACTTAAAGGTGAGCCCAGCCCCGCTCCTGTGCTCTGCAGCCACCCATGAGTCTGACTAGCCGTCCAAATCACTTAATGGGTGTCAGTCAGCAAGTTCCATTTTTAAGTAGTGTGTTTTAGCGTCATTGGTCTCTTCCTCGCCCTGAGGCTGCTGGGTCCTGTCTGCCCACCTCTTAGCTTACCGCCTCTCCTTCCCAGGCCAATGTGGAGCATATGACAGAGAAGATGAAGACAGACATCCAGAGGGGACTGGTGCTCCGGTGAGGCTCCTATGGGTGATGAGCAGAGTGGCACAGGACTGCGAGTTGCTGCCTCTTCTCTTAGTCCACTCTACCTTTTTCTGGTGGGGCGGGGGTGAGGCCAGACCTCATCACCTATCCCATTCTACCTTTATATGGCCTGGGGGGGGGCAGGGGTGGGGCGGGGCAGGGGCGGAGCCAGAAAGCGCTGACCGCTTTGTATGTCTCCACAGGAACGAGAAGTGTCACGAACACTACACCACAGAGTTCCTATACAACCTGTACTCCTCAGAAGGCAGGGGCGTGTTTGACTGCAGGACCAATGTGCTGGGCCACTTGCAGCAGGTACAGCTCTGAGGGCGGTCCCCTGGCCCCTGCGGTACAAATCTGCCGGGGTTCCCATCTCCATTCCTATTTTTTTCTCTGGGGTTCCTGGGAGGACCCTGGAGGGAGAGGCTTCGTGCATGGTCTGGAGAAGGTTTTTGTCAAGCTTTTTTTTTAATTCTCCAGCACCCTGGGGTACTGACTGTTCCCATTTCTCTTTCATGGAGAAAGGACTGAGGCCCATCTTTTGAGTTCTCACCTCAGGAGGATGGGGCTGAGACCCAAACCTGGCACTTCAACTCTGGACTGAGACCTCCTCTTCTGGGAGGTGGTCCAAGCCTCTGTCATTCTGTGACTATCTCCTCCTGTCTAGTGTCTAGACCCTGTTGTCACATGGTGGCTCTCAGGAGGCCTGGGGGTGGGGCCATTCCCTATGGGTCCATTTCTGACCCCTGGGATGGCTTCTAGGCAGCGCTCTGAGGCCCTCAGGTGGCCATGCTGCTTGCAAGGATACACGGAGACATGGTTCATGTGGCCTAGGATCCTCCCCCCCCCCCCCCCCCCCCCGCCATTGTGTCTAGTCTTTGGTCAGCTCCAGGGACATGGTTTTGACTGTTTCCAGGGTGGTGCTCCAACCCCTTTCGACCGGAACTATGGGACCAAACTGGGGGTGAAGGCCATGTTGTGGGTGTCTGAGAAGCTACGTGATGTCTACCGTAAAGGTAGGTGGGTGGACTGGCCGGACCTGGCGCTCTCGGGGTCTCTAGAGGCTTGGACTTGCTAACATGTACCTGTTCCCATAACAGGGCGGGTGTTTGCCAATGCTCCAGACTCAGCCTGTGTGATCGGCCTGCGGAAGAAGGTAGTGGCCTTCAGTCCGGTCACAGAACTCAAGAAAGAGACTGATTTTGAGTAAGTCCTTGTGGACCTGAGTGGAGAAGGGAGGACCCTGGGAGGCCCAGAACTTTCCAGGACAGGGCCCCTAGCAGGCTTTGAAGAACAGGAGTCTTGTCCATGCGTTCAATGGCCAGCACAGGGTGGTCTGGGGAGGGTTTGTGACTCTTGCATCTGAGTCTACCTCAGAAGTACTTCCCCTCACTCCCAGCCAGAGGAATGGGGCACCCAGATGTACCCTGTATACCCTGGTCATGATGGCGACTAGGTATTCGGGGTTTAAGGGATCTCGGGATTCAGTTCTGTAACTAACTATCCAACCTTGACCTGCGCAGGCACCGCATGCCCCGGGAGCAGTGGTGGCTGAATCTGCGGCTGATGCTGAAGATGCTGGCACACTACCGCATCAGCATGGCAGACTATGTGTCTGGGGAGCTGGAGCACGTCACACGCCGCACCTTGAGCATAGACAAGGGTTTCTGAGCTTACTGTCACTACTGTTCCTGCGTTCCCGGACTCTCACCCTCCCAGTGCTAGCCACAGATCCCAGCACCGAGGGGAACTCAAGGGGAACTCGGAGCCCGTGGCTGGCTGAGGGATGTGGGGGTCTACTGTGCTGCTCTGGGGCTCTTCCCTTAGCCCTCCCCCCACCCCCAGGACAGAGAGCCTGTGGGGCCCCTACCTTCCAGTCAGACCCACATTGCCTCTCCCTCACTGGCCAGCTGGCTGCCTCACCACACGGCTGAAAAGAGCCTCACTTTTTTAGAAATAAAGTCACCTGTCTAGAGCATGGTCACTGGGACAACATGACCAGAGGAGTCCAGGGAGAGGGTTGTCAGGACTCAGGTGCAAACCTTACCCAAGGCTATAGTTTGTTTAATTTATATAAGTACACTGTAGCTGTCTTCAGACACACCATTAGAGGTCATCAGATCCCATTGCAGACCGTTGTGAGCCACCATGTGGTTGCTGGGATTTGAACTCAGGACCTCTGGAAGGGCAGTTGGTGATCTTAACCGCTGAGCCATCTCTCCAGTCCTGCCCACAGCTATTCTACAAGACTGGAATTTAGGGAACCCTCCCGGGAAGAGACTAGGGAGACCTGAGCCCTTAGAGAGCTACTGAGGCTCGTGTGAGCCCCATACCTGCCCTGGAATGGCTGGGGTATCGGCCTGTGGGCAATGTGCCCCGGTCTGGAGAGGAGACTGTCATTGTCAGTATAGTGTTCTTGGCTGATTGCTGCCCTTCAGGAGGTTCTTGAGGTCGGGACGTTGGCTCCTCAGAGAAGTTTATGAAGGGCTGAGCCCTGGCCAGCCCCACCTCAGATCCCTCTCTAAGCCCCTTATCAGGGTTTCTTACGTGAGCTGCTGCTGGGTCCATCCTCTACAGTGCCTGGATTTTTACAATATTTACAATAGGTGGAGGCTGTTTCTGGTTTCTCCGTGTATGGAGGTCAAGGGTTGTGACTTTGGCTCTGTGGACCTGCAGGCCGCATTGGGGCGGTGGTTTCCTTGGGTAGACGTCTCCCCCCATGGGTCACTGTAAGGCTTCTGTGGGGGTATTGCAGGCCATGTACCCAGCTGCTTCATCTGGCTGGAGCCCCCAAAGCTGCTGGGAGCAGAGTCCTGGAGTGTAAGTGTCATATCACAGCACCCTGGAGGGTTTGGTCTTGAGCACATGGCAACAAGGCCTGTATATTAGGGCTCTAGAGAAACAGAACCAATAGAATGTATATATACTGTAAAAGTGGGTTCGCCAGACTGGCTTACACAAATGGGCTTGGTAGCCTAATTGTCTTAGGGTTTTATTGCTGTGAATAGACGCCATGGCCACAGCAGCTCTTATAAAGGAGAACATTTCATTGGGGCTGACTTACAGTTTCAGAGGTTTAGCCCATTACCATCATGGTGGGAAGCATGGCGGCATGCAGGCAGATGTGGTGCTGGAGAGGTAGCTGACGGTTCTCCATCTGGATCTGCAGGCGCAGGAAAAGACAGTGAGCCACTAGGCCTGGCTCCTGAAACCTCAAAGCCCACCCCACAGTAGCAAGCTTCCTCCAACAAGGCCACACTTCCCAATAGTGTCACTCCCTATGGGCCTGTGAGGGCCATCTTTATCCAGACTTCACCAATAACAGCCATCTGCTGGCTGGGGAGGCTGAGAGCCCTGGAGCTGCTAAATTCACAGCAGCTCCATTCTAGTGCTGAGGGCCTGGAGGATCTTCACGCCACACTGGAAAGTCAGAGTTTGTGTCTGATGTCAGCAGAGGGTGGTAACAGCAGCAAGAAGGGCTGGCAGGCAGCACTGCCTTTTACTTGGAGCACCCAATATCTGGGCTGCCTGCTAGCGGAGGCAGTCCCTGGAGAGGGCCTTCCCCCTTTACTAAGCCTTCCTGGAATAGCCTCGTAGGCTACCGTAAGGCCTCTTAATAATTCTCCAGGTTAATTGACAGGCTCAGGTCTCTCAGGACTGCTGGGAGACACCTGTGCTTGTTCCAGAGTCACCATCAATGTCCATACCTGTTAGTGTGTTCTCCCTCCACCCCCAAAGCAGCGCAGGGCCTGGGGACATGGCAGGCTATAGTTGGACATCTGAAGATTAGAGCAGCACCTACCCAGCCGCTTGCTCAGTCTGGGCGTCTGCTACACAGGGGGTTCTGCAATGGGGAGGCATGAAGGGTGGGCCTGTGTGGCTCATTTTGTTCATGGCCAGGTGGAGTCGGGTCATTGTCATCAGCGTGGACTCAACTCTCAGTATGGAACCCCTGCTAGATTCAGGGTCTACCTGCTTGGCTGCAAGGTGGCTTTGGGCCCTGGTGATAGCAATGGCTTCAGGTACAGAGTAGCCATCTCTTTCCTCTCTTCTCTTGCACCACATCCACCCTTCCAGGGGGTTACACCTCCAGCCTTAGCTCTCCCCGCTGTGAGTTGGATGGGAGGGCACCAAACCCTTGAAAGGCCAATTCCTGTTCTGCTCAAGGGGCTGGATCTGGAAGATTCCAGATGTGGCTGAATGTCCCACGCTCGGCTCCAGGTAGGGATATGAGCTGTGCTTTAGCAGAGGCTGGGAGTGGGGATCAGGGATTGGGGGCTCGGTGCAGCTGGTAGTCTGCCCATCCCTGGGGTATATGTGAGTGTGCCACAGGAGGATGGAAAGCTAGGACGTTACAGGCATGGGGTGTGGTCCTGAGGGAACCTGCTGGGCATTTCCAGAATCTTACATCCTGGAACGAGGAAGTGGGCCTGGGACACAGACACTGGTAAAAACAGTTTATTAAGAGAGAAAGCACTCCCAGGTTTCGAAGTGGGCCAGCGGTGGAGCAAAGCCAAGGGCCCAGCTGCCCTGAACCTTCAGCATTAAGACCCTTACAGGTCATCTACAGAGCCAGCAGGCTTCTTTGGCATGTTCTACCTGTCCCTCTAAGGGCCCTTCTAGACTTTTTTTGCTTAGGTTGCTTTACATATGCTAATCTTGGGGCCTTTCCTGGCTCGTTCTCTTATGGCAGGTGTAAGGTCACCCCAAGGCACCAAGGTGGCCCTGCCTAGGTAAGCTACAGGGCCTCCCCCAATTAATGGCTCTAACGAAGACAACTTTACCAATGGCATCTGGCGCCTCAGAATGACGAGCAACAGTCACTCAGGTGACATCCCTCTCCTGAAGAAGAAAGAAAAAGGACAGTGTCCTGACCAGCCTTGTCCTGAAAAAACAAAAAATTCCATTCTCCCAGGCTATGTCTAAGGACAGCTGGGACACAGTGCCCCGTAAAGATATTCTAGGCATCTCCAAGGGTAGGCTTGATACAGTGATACTAGGGCTCCCCCTAGCGGCTGAGAAACAACATGAACCTCAACGTCAAGGCCCCGAGATGCTTCCTGTCCCAGACCTTCCAGCTCAAACAGAAAGTGCTTTATTGGAGGGTATGGCTCCTTCAGGCCTCCCTTGAGGAAGGGTCAGACAGTGCCCAGAGCTTTGGGCCTCAGCAGGTAAGTCCCAGGGACCATGCTGGTGGGCAGCATTTCTGCCAGCCCTCAGCACAGGAGAGGGGTCTGCTTTGCTGGCAGCCACTGGGCCTGCTTTGAAGGCTTTCCAGGTAGGGCTGTGTTTCCTCAGGATATAAAAGGGTCCAGATACTGGGGCGTCTGAAATCACTCCATGTCTTCCTGGGGCTCCGGCCTGTGCAGCGCCTGTAGCCGGCTGCCCACGGTCTGCTGGACAGTCTCCAGCCCCTCCGTATCCAGCTCCCGCAGCAGTAGCAATATGGCAGTCAGGATGTTCTGGGGACAGAAAGAATGACCTAAGACCTGGCTGGTGGCATCCTTTACAGGATAGAAAGCCTCAGACCTTCCAGGAAGCCACAGTACAGACCCTGGTACACTGTTCCCTATCCAGTTGCAGCCAGGCTTGGGTCTGAGGGTCCTATGCCCCTCAGAGTGGTATCCTCATACAAAGTGGTGGAGCGGGGTGTTTCCAACCCAAAGGTGAGAGGCATGCATAGCTGAGGGGCAGCACCGGTGGCTCACTGGGAGGAACAGGCCAGGAGTGAGTAACTTACTTTAGCTTCTGACCCCTGACCTCTATAGCATACTAAGGCCTCTGCAAACCCTTGTGTGTGTCCTTGTTCTACAGATGCAGGTCCAAGGCAACCAGCTGAAGGTGGACCTTGTTCACTAGGCAGGAGCACCTACTGTAGCAGCAGGGAGGAGGGTGCCCGGTAGGTGTGGGGAGACAAGTGCTTTCTGGCAATTGAGGACCTGGTGAGGGAAGGGAGACTGTGAACACAGCTCTGCTCTTGGAATAGAGAGAGAGAGAGAGAGAGAGAGAGAGAGAATGTGTGTGTGTGTGTGTGCACGCGCGCACGCGCGCTGGGGTAGGGAACAGCAGCAAGTGAAGAGGGAAGGGATCCTGAGGGGACAGTGACCTAGTGAGGCGGTGCTCTGGCATGCTGGAGTAGGAAGCAGAACTAAGCTCAGGTGCTGTGGCTGACACTCCTGCCTCATGGACCGCACTCCTCCTATGAGTTCAGCTCTGACCCCGTGTTATCTCCACCCATGGAAGCCTGCCTTCTGCTGCTGTCTGGAGAGAGGGGGCAGTGGTCACTCACCCTATTCTTGTGACTCCTCATCGTGTCCCTTGGTGAGAAGGAAGGAGACTGGTCTGTGGTAGTCTGGCCCTGGACTCTGTTGGTGAGAGGAGACACTTAGGGTATGACAGTCACAGGGCTCTGAGCACCACTATCTCTAGGCCACGGCACACTAGCATGTGGTCCTAGCCCAGAGCAGGAGACAGAAAGCAGGCGCCCTCAATCTAGGTACCTTTATAATGGCCAGTGTGCAGAATAGGGGCCCAGAGCCACCAAGAGCAACTTCTCTCTGCCCAGGGCTCCCACTGGCAATGCTTTCCACCCAGGGTCTCAGGAAAGGCCCAGAAGTGACCCAAGTGAGACTCAGAGCCCAACAGTGGCCTGTCGCCACTCCCACAGAGTTCATCTCCAGTTCGTCAGCTATGGCCCCTCTAAAGGACCCACGGCCTGGTGTGCACAGACAGGTTCTTGAGGTCACGCCCCCCCCCCCCCCCCAAGGAGATGGGAAGTCTCCCTCTCCTGCCTGAGGATACCCTTGGGGCAGTGCGGGCTTGCTTCCCCGCAGGCTTACTCTGTCTCCTCTGTGTAGCTCAGCAGGTGCTGGCTGGTCTCAGTTGCAGAGCTGACAGAGTTGAGGGCGTAGGGGGGCTTGGGACAGCCATTGCCTGCACCTTCTCTGTGCGGGGCGGCAGTGATCTCATCTCCCTCCATCAGCGCGCGGGTCAGCTCTTCCTCGGTCACAGCTTGTGGAAAGGACAGGAAGGGTACGGCATCAGGTCTGTGCAGCATGGCCTCCACGCAGTGCCTCCTCCAGGCTTCAGCAGGCCTACTGCTGTGTGCACCATGTGCTGGAGAGGGCAGAGGCGCTGCCCCTGGGGACAGTTAGTCCTGCTCTTTCCAATCCCCAGCCCCAGAATGTGTGACACCTGTCAGAAGGGCAAGGGGTGCTTGCGACCCTCCAGGCGCAGCATCTAAGAGCAACACTTCCAATCCAGGTAAACCTCTGTGGTGCTGGGGTTGGACCCAGGGCCTTGCAAATGCTAGCGGGTTCTCTGCTGTCAGCCTGGAAGTTTTAAAAGGAATGGAGTTCACCTATTTACCCTGCTTCACTTTTTGTTTAGTAAGTGTCTGGGAGAAGACAACTGTGTGTAACTGAGGAGGATCAGAAACTGTTAAGAACATCATCTCCGCTGGACAGATGGCTCAGTAGTTAAGAGCACTGACTGCTGTTCCAGAGGTCATGAGTTCAAGTCTCAGCAACCACATGGAGGCTCACAACCATCTGTAATGAGATCTGATGCTCTCTTCTGGTGTGTCTGAAGACAGCTACAGTGTACTTATATATAATAAATAAATACATCTTAAAAAAATCATCCCATGGAGTCAGTGAGATGGACTCTGCCAAGAGTCCAGGGCAGGGCTGTCCACCATGACAGAGGGGCATGCAGACATAGCGTCAGTGGGCATGGTGTGGCTCCAGAGGTCTGGCTGCCAGCTGAGACCACCACATGCTGCCTGGTCACTGTGCATTCTCACCACGGCACAGGGATTTTTCTTATGGAGGGAGGCAGAAGGAGGAGACTGTTGAGGCACGTAAGCCCAGGTGGGATTATGACAGGACCCCTGAGGGTACTAAACCCTGCAATGGCATGTCTGAAAGGGAACACTCTCACAAGGACTGAGCAATGGGTACACTGGGGGCTGCAGAAGATGGGGAGGAGGGGTGCCTCCTCAGTGGTTCCTTCAGGAAAAACTGGGCCCCACCTCAGTTGCCAGTGGGTGGCCATGCCAGAGCCCACCTTGGTTGTCTAGCTTCTGCAGGTGGGGCAGGTTGCGCAGCACGGTCATGCGGTAAAGGTGCGGGCTGGTGCCACAGCACGGGTTCTCGGCCAGCCAGAGCACCCTGAGGTGTGGCAGGTCTTTCAGGTAGAACAGCTCGTTCAGACTGGGGATGCGGTTCCTCCTCAGGTACAGCTCGCTCAGGCGCCTGCAGCTGCGCACCGGTTCCAGGGTGGAGACACTGTTGACACTGCAGGGACCAGCACACTGTCAGGGATCCATACGGTCTCAACCTCCTCGGGCCAGCGGCCTCCACCTGTGGGTCTGCCTCACCCATGGGTACCAAGAGAAGGTCTCTGCCTTAGAATGGGTCAGAACCTAATCAGCAGGATCCCTCAACCTGAGATCCACATGGGCAGCTCCTTGGCCTAGAGCTCTGCATTCACATGGAACTATTGTGGCAGACAAGATGCTTCACTCTGCTTCTTCGATGATACTGAGTCCCCAGAGGACACGCTTTGACCCACAGCAGGCACTGGTTAAAACTCAGCAAAAATGCCCACAGGCTCCGTATCATATATAAACCAAAACAAAACAGGGCGTTAGGATGATTTCCATCCCATAAGAAAGTGTGGAGACACAGGAAGGGAAAACAGCATCCACTCACCGCCAAAGTCCCCCCCCCCCCCCATGGCCTCTGCATCAGCTCCTGCTTCCTGGCCTGCTTGAGTTCCAGCCCTGACATCCTTTAGTGATGAACAGCAATGTGAAAGTGTAAGCTGAATAAACCCTTTCCTCCCCACTTGCTTCTTGGTCATGATGTTTGTGCAGGAATAGAAACCCTACGACAGGCCCTAAGTGTCAGCCTTATCCTGGGCCCCAGGATGGGCAGGAGAGAATGTCGGGATGGAAGTGATGGAATCAGGAAGGCAGGGAGATAGGGTACTGGGAATTTCAGGGACAGATGTAGCCACAGGGAGGACTGGCCTACCTGAACTACTACTCATTATTAGGGAGCCTGCTACAAATACACAGATTACTTTCTGGGGTGAATGTGAGAGGACAAGCAGAGGTAAGCCTTTAGGAGGCCCATGTAAGATCCTTAAAAAGCAGGTAGGGGCTCCAGGTTCTTGAAGTCCCATTCCCTAGACAGTTAGCAGATGCTGCTGTCTTAGATGGCATTGGGAGTCTCCAGATTGCCTGTTTTCCCACACTCCAGAGGAAAGACATGAGTTCCCCGGCCTCCCCATTGCTTCCATGCCCCAGGACTACAGTCAGTCACATACCTGAGTGTGATTACCTCTAGGCTGGGCATCTCCCGGCATATGGAAATCTAGGGAGGGAAGAACGGGGCCAGTGAGTTAACAATAGTGTGGTCACCTCGGGTCAGGGGACACATGTGTCCTGGGTCCTGTCACCTGTACTAATGGGGCCAAGGGGTATGGGCTTGCACAACCAGGGCACTCAGAAGAAATCAGCTGCATGCTGGTCTCTGTGGCCCAGCCTGCTCTTGGGGTGTTCTACACTGGGTGTTTCTACCTGGCAGTTTACAACAGTTCTGTGTCTAACACAGAACATCATTACAGTCAATACCCTCTGAGGACGCCTGGCCAAGGATCTTGTGGTTTCCCACCCTGAGACAGATACACAACCCTTTCTCCTTGCTGCCCCTGAGGCACAAAGAAAGGACAGACACTCTCCTTGCCAATGGTTCTGGGCTCAAGGCAGACAGAACTGCAGTTAAGTTTGGCCACGACACACCATCAGATCTGTGGATCAGACCTGGGCTGTGGGCTCCACAGTCCCAGCTGCCTGTCATTTCGGGTGGGGTTGGGGTGTCGCCTCCTGAAGCTGAGGAAGGCCATGCAGAGTGCCCCTGTTGATGTCCTTGAGGGAAATCACCACCAGGGACTCCTCTCAAGGCAGAGCTTTGACTCTGTTTTCCTCTGTGCAGGTCTAGCAAGTGACACGGCACTGAGCTGAAGATCACAGTTCTGTAACTTTAGCTATTCTTCTGGGGGAAGGGGCATCCGGAAGAAGATACAATCAAGGCAGAGCTTACATCTGTGAGCTGGCTGCCCCTGGAGAAGAAAAGAAATAGACTTTAATTTGTTGAATGAAAATATTTTAAAAATCCCCAAAGAAATGGCAATTGTCTATAAATCTAAAGATTCTACATTCGGAACAGTAAGGAAGGCTGGTTGCCCAAATAAGGGTGAGGTTGGTTTCTGCCAATACTCCCTGCTTGGTGCATGGGGGTACACAGTTTTCTCCTCTCAGGCTCCCATAGCAGAAAGCTCTTTCCAGTCACACACATAAACAAAGGGATCTTCATAAGAGGCCAAGCTCAAAGGCCGGTCATGCAACTTCTGAAGCAAACTTCACGGGCCTGCAATGTGTGTTGTTTCTGCTTGCACAGAGGAAGCCCTGATGTGCTCGCTGGCTCGACAAAGAAAGGCATTATTGAAAACCCAGGACAGGGAGGACTGTGGCCCCAACACCAGATGTGCCAGGGCAGGGAAAGGCTTTTAATTAACAAAGCTCACTCTTTCCAGTAGCCCACTGACCATTACTAGAAGCAGGGGTCTGCACTTGCTCTGCCACTGCTAAATGCTCTGGCCACAGCATCCCACCCCAGTCCCCAGAGACACCTGTAGCTCTTCCACACGCCAGATACAAACTCCTCCAGAAGCCCGGGGCTTTCAGTATTAGTGTGACTCAGCCATGCAACTTAGAGTGCATCCATATAATAGCATCTAAGGTCTAGGCTGTCACTCATACCAGGTCACCCTCTCCAGCACCGGATCATGACTTTACAACCTCAGTCTCTCCCTGTAGACATGCCACTAAGCACCTCTGTCTTCAGATACCAGACACAGACACAGAGGGTTAGCGAAAAGCCCTCAGCAACACTAGAGGGAAATTCTAGTTATCCTGCGAGGGCCGCACTCCTCTGAAGCACTGGCCTCAGAGTGAGCCTGCAACCTAGCTAGCCTGGGGTAGCAGGCGCTCAGCGCGGCCTCTGCTTCCTCCCGCTCCTGGCCGGCCTCACCAGCAGTTGAGCTTCCGCACGTTGTGCAGCTCCGAAGCCTTGGCTCGGGACAGGACCATCTTTCGTGTCAGCTTCATGGTGGCCACAGGGCCGCGGGCCCGGCCGCCCTCCGCTGTACACTCGGCTAGCGGGAGAGGCCTGCGCAGCGGCGCGTCTCCAGGGGCGGGGCCCGCGTTTCTAGGGGCGGAGCCTGAGGTCCCATTGGCAGTCAGGCGAGAGGGCGGAAGCGCGCCGGCGAAGCGGGACGGCCCGACTTCCGTGATACGCGATTCCGCCCCGCCCCTTTGGCGGCCCGCCGGTCCTGCGCATGCACGAGGCTCCGGGCTTTGCTGCCTGGGGACCGCTGGTCTCTGCATCCCGTGTTTGCGTGCGCGGGAAGGGCGGCCCTTAGGATTCCAGTGTGCAAGAGTCTGAGATGGGCTGGCTTGGGTGAGAAAGGCGCCGGTGTGTGAGGGACTCGGGACGCCTGGCTGGTCTCGGAGACATCGAGGACAGAAAAGGTCGAGTCGGGAAGGGTGACAGAGTCCTCGTAGTGGATGCCAGCAGAAACCCTCCTGGCATGCTTGCTCCGGATCCTAATCCCTGCCATGGCCCTGGTCACCACTGAGCCCTCACCCATTTCTGCTTGACCCCAAATCGGGGATTTGTGTTACATAACAGCTAATCCACAACCAGACGATGACTGACACTTGTAATTGATGCACTCAGAGGCTGAGGCAGGAGGATTGCCTGAGCCAGTTTCTGGCAAGACTGGCTCATACAGACATTATCTCAAAAGACAAAGCCGAGTAGTGGGGGCTTGGGGAGGGACTGAAGAAACAGTTAAGAGCGCTGGCTGCTTTTCCAGGGCACTCATATGGCCGGATCACAACCTTATGTAACTCTAGTTCCAGGGGACTCAATGCCCCTCTTTTGGCCTCCTTGCGCACCAGACAGGTCACTTGGGTTGCACACACATGCAAGCATAACACTCATATGTAGAAAAACAAAACGAACAAAACAAAAACCTTAAAAACAAACAAACAAACAAACAAATAGAAAATAGACGTTATGTTTTTGAAAGTCAGTACTGTGCCTGTGGTTGTCAGTGTGCATTTTAAGTAATCACAAATGAATTTTTGTTTTGTTTTCTTCTGGAGAAAACAGATCTCCAGAAGAAAACAAAACGAAAGATTGTAGGTTGAAATCTTCATATCTTTTTCTATCCTACAGATTACACCGGGACAGGCACTGGGTACTTCAGGCCCTTTAGGTAATAAACTGCCCTTGATGAAGTATTCTAGGGCTCTATTGTCTGTCTGACCACCCTGGTCTGCCTTTACCAAAAACAAGTGAAATGGTTCAGTAGGTAACAGTACTGGACGCACAAACCTAAAAACCATAGTTTGCACCCTGGAACCCACAGTGGAAAGAGAGCGGACGCTGAAGATTTAGCCTCTGGCGGGCCATTCATTACCATCAGGAACAATAAGGCCTGAGCTGAGAGATACAGCTTAGCCACCAGTGTGGTGGGAAGAATTTTATAGGCTCAGTTCAGCCACGTTTAAAGAGGTCTGCTGGCCGCTCCAATGGAGGCCAGAAGGACATGGATGATGGCAAAGGAGCTAAGACTTTGAGGAGTGTTTGACAGGAGGTGGGCATTGCCCACTCTGCCCGTTTGTCCTGGAGAGACCTGTGGTGGAGTTGTAGTATCAAATTGTATTACATTGTGTTACATTGTATCACATTGTATCAAGTGTCAGAGTTGAAGGCGGATGGGGAAGTGTGGAGTTGCTACCCTGTTCAGCTTGGGTTCACTTCCCTAGCTCTCACCTCTTCTACCTAGACAGGCGTGGCCAAGGTACAGGGGTGGTACCGAGGAGAGTGGGCCAGGTCAGGTTGTGGGGCGGGCCCTGGCTCTGTAGCTCTTTCAGTCTTAGTATCTGGCCCTTGCCCACTGATATATAAGTCCAGGGAGACTTCCCTGCAAAAGGCTATTTATTCCTGGAGATTTTTGATAGGGGTCAGGCCTGAAGAAAGAGGCTCTCCTGCAGAATCGTGTACCCTGTAGGTTTGATGGAAGCAGTGGACAGTCATATCCAATAGAAACAGTGAGAGTTAGGGAGCCGGCAAGCTGCTTGGCACAGTTCCAGGGAAGCTGAGTAGCTTGCTGCAATCACTGTCCTGTCTCTGTTGGGTTTTGATCTCCGTGTGTTGCATTCTTGGGGACTTTTTGTGTTATGATTCATATTATGTCTTTTGCTGAGAAAAAAATATGTCTGAGTTTTTTTTTTTTTAAATCCTAAAATTAACTCTATCTGGCCACTATTTGGGAGTATTCTTTATGGTCTGGAGCTCATTAAGCACAGATGAGGCCATTACTCCAGGAATCTTTTTGGGGTATCTGCCCCTGAGCTACCTCAAGCAGCATAATCGGTACAGGGTAAACAGAGACTTTTGACAAACTCTGACTGGCCAGGAGAATAGGTTACAGATTCAAGGTCTCTTTTTTATTATAGGCGTCTAAGCTCTCTGAAAATGTAGTTTAAAGATAGGGGGTTGTACAGGGTATATACCCTGGAGGAATAGAACTCAATGAGATAGACCAACTAAAAGAAACTTTCCCTACTTTATAGCCTAGATGATGAAACATATAATCATAGAAGTTAGATATTAATGTTTCCTATTCATAAAAAGACCGGTTCAGATATTTCTGTTTGTCTGGGGTGTTTTCAAACTGCAAACACTGCCAGTCTAAAAGCAGGCTGTCCTATAGTAAATGTGTTTGCTTTGGAGGAGACAGTCTTTAGATTCTTTACATTGGGGTTACAGGGAATAAAACCTATTCTGTTTTCTAATTGTAACTGAACTTGTAACCTGGACATGGAATAAAACAAACAAAACACATATTCCGTACAACTAGGGTAATCATTAGCCTATCTTTGTTCTGTGCAACCTGTATAAATAAATAAAGGAGGACGGGGCTGCTAGTGAGTCAGAGCCACAGAAGCACAGATTAGTTAGCCAGCTGCTAAATAGCCCTGACCATCGCCTGACTCCCTTCCTCCCTTCCTCCTGTCACTGATTCCTTATCTTTTCTGAGGGCTGTCCTGTCAGCAACGACCCTAAGACTATCAGCCTGGGAAGGTCCCACTACCACAGGGAAGACACCCCACCCTCACTCGCCCTCTGGACCCCCTACACAGCAGGGCTGACTTTCAGGGCTTGTGGCTTTTCCTGCCTTAAGAAGTCGTAGGCAGCTGAGCTAGATCAGTGCTCCCTTGAGTTCCTGCAGCAGTATAGCATCTACCTGAAAACAACTGCTTCTCTCTGGGTTTCACTGGCATCTCTGGTTTAGAAAGACCGGAGGTGGCTGTGTCGTATAGCCCCTGGGGCTTCTTCAGACTGTATCATATTTGGTGGCTGCAGGAGTGCCTGCTGGTTAATGGAAGGACCAGATGGCTACAGCTGAGATTTTAAACGAAGGAATCCCAAAGAATACATGGTATCAGAACGCACTGCCTGGGCTCAGTTGTGTTCCTAGAATTCCCTTCCCCCACAGCTCCAAGCTGGTTTGACCCCAAGAGAAGCAACCAGCAAATGTATATGATCTGGAAGGTAGGAGGAGCAGCAGCCGTGGCCACATAGGAAGGTCACTGTGCTGAGAGATGACCGAATGTCTCCTTCTTAAGCTGCAGCCAACAGTCTATGTAGACTCATGGCTATCCTGCACACGGTCCCAGAAGCACCCTGGCATTCCTAGGTGCAAGCCCGGAGCAGAACCCTTCTGTTTTCCCATCTGTCTGTCTGGTCCTGTATCTACAGTGGTGTGTGGAGGAGGGCACTTGGCTCCCAGTATCCCACAAATGCTCTCGTCCTACTTCAAGAGAACTGCCAAGGGGCTTCCCTAAACTCTGCAATTTCTGCTTTCCACTTCCATTCTCTGTAACAGTTGCATAAAGTTTGGCACCTATCACAAAGGTCTCATTTCAAACGCAGAAGGGTGTCTTTCCCAGCAAAGAACTCTGGCACAGACAGGAAAAGTAACTCCAACTTAGGTAAACCAAAACGAAAACACTGCCTCCCAGGCCTGAGGAACTCGAGTTGTGGCTTCTCACCTGGGGGGCAACCAGGGCTCTCAGGGCATGGCCGCATCCTATGTTCTACTGACCCAAGACCACTGTGGTTGGCCTCCTACTCGAGGTATGAAGTTGGCAGTTTCACATCTGGCAGGAAAAGGGCTTCAAGAAGTTCCTCAAGCCTGCATGTGGGAACTGGCCCTGTTTGAGTCATGTGCTGTCCATGAACTGGGTGTGCACTACCTCAGCTGCAGTCTGTAGTCCTTCAGAGGGGTTATAATGGCGGGGCACTAAAGGACCAGGCAGTTGCGAGCCTGGCATTGCTGTGAACAGGGAGGCCCTTCTCTGCTACTGCTTGGTTTCCTTAGAACAAACACTTCATTTTTTTTTTTCTAAAAAAAAAAAAAGATGTATTTATTTATTTTATGTATGTGAGCACACTGTCACTGTCTTCAGACACACCAGAAGAGGCTGTCAGATCCCATTACAGATGGCTGTGAGCCACCATGTGGTTGCTGGGAATTGAACTCAGGACCTCTGGAAGAGCAGTCAGTGCTGTTAACCACTGAGCCATCTCTCCAGCCTGTGCTGACACTTCTTGATGCTGCTGTTCCCTCTCTGTGGGGCTGAGGTTCATTTTCTAGTGTTGTGTGGCTTTTCCTACAGAGACACAAACAATCATCTATAGGGCAATGACAACAGACCAGAGAAACAATTCTCTCTTCAGTTTGATAAACTGATGAGTTTATTGGGGTTCATTATAGGAACATGGGTGACCACTCACCAAAGTTGTATCCATCAAGCTCCCTGAAGGACTTGTAGGCAGTGGGTGCTCAGAGAGTCTCCTCATCTCAGCAACTGTAACTGTTTATCTAACCTTGGGGAGGGGCCTTGTGAGTCTTTTTTTTTGTTTTTTTTTTTTTTTTTTTTTGTTTTTGTTTTTGTTTTTTGAGACAGGGTTTCTCTGTATAGCCCTGGCTGTCCTGGAGCTCACTTTGTAGACCAGGCTGGCCTCGAACTCAGAAATCCGCCTGCCTCTGCCTCCCGAGTGCTGGGATTAAAGGCGTGCGCCACCACGCCCGGCTGTGAGTCTTGTAACTTTCTGAGCTTCCTGAGCCTTGTGAGTTTCCTTTGCTGTTTTTCAATCTTATGAGCCCTCCATTCTCCCTTAACAAGTAAAAATTTCAATTCAGAGGAAACAGCTACCCCACACTTGACGCCTACCTCTTCTTCTGCCCCCACAGAAGAGGAATGCGGCTGTTGTAAAATGTCATCGCCATCAGATTAACTGTGCTAATTTTCAAGAGGTCATTCAGAGTAGCCTGGCTGACTATTGATGTTCTCTGATAGAATGAGGGGTTAGGGGGAGGTCATTGGACCCTCACCCGAGAGTTTAGCCTGCCTTCCCCCCCAGCCATTTGTATCCAACTTTGTCCTTAGTTGCATGTGGTCTTGGGACATGAGAGAGTAAATAAGCAGAGGAGGCTAATGGAAGGGGGCTGCATCTACGAGGCTGTTGGGGGAAGCTATCATCCATACTGCCTGAAGACTTTCCAGTGTAGCTTCTTTGATGCCCCACCCCCAAAGATTCCCACCAGTAATGTCACATGCATTTTCTATAAGTAAGCCCAGTAAAATCATTGGTTCTCCAAGGTGAACTTTGGTGACATCTCAGTTTGGTTTGTGGTTAAGACCATATATGGAGGTGTGTGTGTACATTTGACATTGCATACATCTCCCCTGGAAAAGAATTCTCTACCCAGGCTTGCAGTAGCAGAGCTGGTAGACCCCAGGGTCAGGGGCAGGAAAGGTGGCTGAGACAGAAGCAGCTACAGCAGAGCACAGAGCCAGCCCTTGGTGAGAGCCGTGATGTCTGTGAGGAAATTGACACCAGGGCAGGTTTTCATTTGGCTGCCTGCTGGCCACTTCTTGATCGCTCACAGCTGAAACTTTGTCTTCTGACCAAGGCAACTTCGACCCCAGGCCATGCTCCCTTTCAGTCACTGGATGAAGATTAGATGGGCACCCAAACAGGTCTTAAGGTTACAAAGCTGTGATGGCCATAGCCTCTGGCTCTCGATCACACCTAGGTCACAGTGTGGATGATTCTGTCCAGCCCTGTCCCTTTCTCCTCTAGCTGAAGCTGCGCCCCCCCCCACGCCCCCTTCCCCCGGCCCCACTTTGATATTCCTCCCAAAGGTGAAAGCAGAGCCAGGTCCTGGGAAGTTGCCAACAGAGGCCAGAAGAGGGCATCAGATCTCCCAGAACTGGAGTTACAAGTGGTTATGAGCTGCCAAGTGAATCCTGGGAACTGAATTAGGGTCCTCTGAAAGAGCAGCGGGTGCTCTTACAGTCTGAGGCAGCTCTCCAGCGCCACACAGCGGCTCTTTTCCGAATCACAGGCTTTTCTTACAACTTCCTACAGTGTCTTCCCACCCACCACCGAGTTCTCTGGAGCAGTTCTTTTGCTACAATGTTTCTGGAACTCTCTAGCCTGGGCCTCAGCTCCAAATCTGGCCCTCTGCCTGTTTTTGTAAATAATTTTTTTCTTTTTCTTTTCTTTTATTTTTTTAGCACACAGCCATGCTGGTCCACTTAACAAACCCCCTAGTCTGCTCTTCTTAATACAAAGTCAGAGTCAGCACCGGGGACAGAGCAGTTAATGCGCTCTGTAGAGCCAGTGCGGATGTTCTGCTCCAAGACTTCTCCTTCCGTAGCTTCCTTCACCCGGTTTCTCATTCATGACCCCCACGCAGTGAGCCATCAGATCACCACGTTTCTGTGGTTTTCTTTTTGCTACCAAAGCAGGGGCTTTTTATCTTGGGCATAATGTCCTTTTAAACAAAATTGAAAAAAAAAAAAAAACCCAACCAAACTCCTTGTGCTGAAATTTCCCTCATCAGAATTGAGGCGACTTTCTGGCGAGATCAGCGTGTGCTGCATCTACGTTTTATGGATGGTGCCCATCATTTTTATGGATGGATAGTTCATAAATGCCATTGTAATGTATCTTGGAAGATGCAATGTGGCCTTCCTGTAACCCGTGGTTCTTCTCTAGAAGAGAAAGAGCCACCCGGGGCCACACAGCACAGACACTTCATGGGTATGCACAGTTCATTGGCCGGTTCACCTTAGATGATGTTCCCTCAGGGGGCCTGGGCTACTTGGAACCAGAGGCCAGTCCGCTTATCAGCTGGCCATGCTGCAATTACTGTCTTATGAAATATTAACAGCCCGTGGTGATTTCAGTTAATGAGATGTCTTAGGGAAGGAGCATGCGCAGACGGCATGGGGGGGGCGGGGTAACCACTTCCTTACATGTTAACGATGGGTCTGGGCATGTTCCCTGGGAGTGGCAGCTCAGTCTCTAATCTACCACTCCTGGAGCCTTAGTTGCCAGACAGCAGGGGACAGGGAAGTCATCTGGGTGCTCAAGCCATCTGGATGCCCGTGCAGCATGCAACTTAATAGAGCAGAGTCACTGCACCGGTGACCACATGCACGTTATCTGGCCTGTGACCTGCCTCGCCATTCACTGTTTTGGAGGAGAAACAGCCCCCTCCACCTCCACCTCCACCTCCACCTCCACCTCCACCTCCACCTCCACCTCCACCTCCACCTCCACCTCCACCTCCACCTCCACCTCCACCTCCACCTATGGCATTATTCCTAACAACATTTCATACAAGTGCTGTCCCTGCAAACAGTGTTTTTTTTTTTTTTTGGTTTTTGGTTTTTGGAGACAGGGTTTCTCTGTATAGCCCTGGCTGTCCTGGAGCTCACTCTGTAGACCAGGCTGGCCTCGAACTCAGAAATCCGCCTGCCTCTGCCTCCCGAGTGCTGGGATTAGAGGTATGCACCACCACGCCCAGCGCAAATAGTGCATCTTTACCATGGCTCCATCCAGACTGGGGTGGCTGGATGGGAAGATGTGAGGCGTGGTGAGCATCAGCAGGCTGGTTGCCTCATTTGGGGAGGGGAAGCCACAGGGCGGCTGTAGAAGGACCTTCAACAGTACATGCTGAATCAGGGTCTGCACGGAGGACCTAGTCCTGGGGAGGAAATGAGGAAGGAAGCTGCTGGCCAGGCATGACTTCCTGGGCAGATCCCCCACAATTTACATCAGAGGTCATACATACACCAATCCTCTTCATGTTCTTGGCACTGAAGCCAATGGCTCAGGGGTTCTGTTGGGCATTGCAGACTGGTGTTGGGAACGGAGAGGAAAGAGTGTGATTCAGGGATGAAGGAAGTGTCAGTCGTCTTCCCAGGAGTCAATACAGCCCTCATCACGCTCAGGAACCAGGCACAACACATTCAGGGTAACTGGGGATAGGGTGGGCATCTTTGAAACCAGCCCTGTTGCAGGCTCAATTTAGGATCCATCCTACTGGTTCTTTCTGTCTCCTCTGTTGTGTGACACACTTGGAGGGACCCTGAGGCTGCCCCAGTCTTTAGGTCCCCTTGGGAATTGTCTTTGGCTTTGGGTGCTCCTGTGAGGAGCACAGCTAATGTGAGGGTAGCTGTAAGGGACTTTTAGCAGGAGGGTACTGAGGCAGGAGTGAGGCGGCTACTTAAGTCCGCTCAGGTCCAACAGGGGCGCCCTGGCTCTTTATACCAGGCTGCCTCCTTCGAGGTTCAGGGCTTGAAGACAAGGCATATACAAATCTTTTCCTACACTTTGTGGAGGATCTGATTCCCGGGGCCGCAAGTGCCTTTCTAGGTGTCCCGAAGAGGCTGACCCGCAAGTGGAGCATCTCAGGAGGCCCAGCACATGCTTGGCTCCACGTTCTTAGTTAGTTGCGGCTGCCAAGCAATCAGGCTGAGTGACGCAGAGTGCGGGGCGGGCCATTCAGGCTGCGCCTAGCGATGAGATGCGGGTGAGAGCGGCTGTCCTGCGCAGCTGCGCGTGTGACGCTGGGGTGCGCGGCCTCTGAGCAGGTACCCGGCGCTGGTCAAGGGGCGCTGACCCAGTATCTGGAGAGGAAATGGGGGTTCAGTTGGGGGATGGGAACGCTGATTGCAGGGGCTCATGCGGGGAGGGGAGCGGGTTGCAGTGTCCTTTGAGTGTGACAGAAGTGTAAAGATTAAGTCTTCGACCTGGGTGCAGGCATGAGCTAGAATGCGACTGCTTTCTGGTGCAGAGAGTTCAGCCTGGGGTGGGGGGGGTGGGGGGGAGGGTGTTCCCTGGAGTAGAGGTGTAAGTTGGGGGTGTTGAGGGAGTGCAGGGTTTGAGCTGCATCTAGGTACAGGCTCTGGAGCTGGTACAGGGGCACAGACTCAATGTCAGCCAGTGTGACCTGTGCCCACGCGCTATAGCTCTCAGCTCCCGCTCTTCTCTGGACCCTCACAGAGGACTGAGGGCATTAGCTTCTGTGCCCTTTCCTGTGGTTAGCTGTTTATAAAATCTGAACTGCTTTCCAGACCAGTATGTCCAGGATGCCTGGGAGCAAGCAGAGAGCTACTGGGAAGCCTGAGAGATGCAGAATTTTTCAGTGAGTGAGGTAAAGAAGGTGCCACATGCCCCAGCCCCCAGCCAGGGCTCATAAGCCCTCCCTCCCAATAAAGTAAGTCCCGTATGTTTGCTGGTACTTTTGTGTGCCGGGGTGGGTGTGGTGGCCAGAAACACGCTGGTCCAGGAGTCTTGAGGGTAACTAGCTACTTGGAAGATGTGCCCAGAGCCCAGTCGGATTTGGCTATCTTCTATCCATTCCTAACCGGGCTCTCTCAGCAGGGGCTGGATTCAGTTGCTTGAGGCTGTAGCGGAGGGTGTACCACTCCTCCTCCTCACATCTGAGCCCTTTCCTGTCTCTACCAGTGTGTGTGTATAGAGCTCAGGTCTGGAGGCTCATCCCACATGGGGGCCTTGCTCTGTTCCAGCCTGCTGTCTTCTACAGGTAGTTCTGATGACCCAGATGAATACATTTACAGATGTCATGTTGTACCCAGGGTGTAGGCTCTGCCAAGTCCTCTCTATCTGTCTGTCCATTCATTCTTTGCCCTTTGGAGTACTCTGAACACACACACACACACACACACACACACACACACACACACACACACACCCATAGGTGTCAGTGACTGGGGAACCCCACTGAGGGCATTGTCAGTCTTCCTGACTCCATCTATGGCCTTTTACTCTTTTTGGACAGAGGATGGGGGGAGAAAGAAGCTGAGCCAAGGTCACAGTGTGGCCTAAGAGCAGTGGTGGCTTCAGGTGGGAGAGCATCTCAGGGTGGTTTGCAGCTGGCTTTCGAGGACATCTGCAGAGACTCAGTGATTGTGCTGAGACAGGAGCTGTCTGAATGTGAATCTGGATTCAAATACCTCGGAGTCCTTAGGACAGGCCAAGCCTTCAGACAGGCATACTGTGTACTCACGCCTAGCATCTGGAGGGCAGGCTATCTCAGGAGCTGCCTTTAATATAGGTCTCTCCACACCAACTGCTGTATTAGCTTCCTTTCTTCTGTTGTCAAGTGGGCTTCTCTGTTTCTCTGTAGATGGGAGGCTACTGAGTGTACAAGACTAAGTCTCTGAAAAGTTGCACAGGGACAAGCAATGTCCTGGACTCTTGCAGCTTTGCAAGGGGCTGGTCTAGTATTTAGTCTCACAGCCCTGGGGTTATGCCTGGGGAAAAAACAGCAGATAGAGGGGCCAGAGCATCTCTCTGAAGCCAAAATCTGTTGCCACAGTTCAGCCCCAAGAGCCCTGGAGAGATCAGGGAGGAGGGCTGATCAGCGAGTGGGCAGAGGAACAGCTTTGGGAACTGGTGTCGGAGAAGTGGTGTTCATCGCAGGGAGGGACTGAGGTGTGCGGTTGGGTTTTGCCCCCTGGCAACCCCTCCTGTTTGCCTGTTGGAGCAGTGGGGTGAGGGGCTACTGTTATCAGAGAACAGTGTTAGGGGGTATGTCTCAGGCCCAGGGAAGCCCTATGGAAATGAATACCTTTGGTTTCCTTGGAATTTTTTTGTTTGTTTGTTTGTAGTTTTCTTTTTTTCTTTCTTCCTCTCTTCCTCTCTCTCTCTCTCTCTCTCTCTCTCTCTCTCTCTCTCTCTCTCTCTCTCCCTCCCTCCCTCCCTCCCTCCCTCCCTCTTTCTTTCTTTCTTTCTTTCTTTCTTTCTTTCTTTCTTTCTTACTGTATAGCCCTGGCTGTCCTGGAACTTACTCTGTAGACCAGGCTGGCCTCGAACTCAGAAATCCACCTGCCTCTGCCTTCCAAGGGCTGGGATTAAAGGTGTGCGCCACCACTGCCCAGCCTGGTCAACTGATTTCTATAATCACGAGATGCAGAACTGCAACCCATGTGATGGCTACAGGAATTGGTCTTCCTTCACTGGTCTGGGTTCTTATTCAGGGAGCTGGTGAGTTGTGGGATTTCAGAGATAGCTGGGATTATGCCCATTAGGAATGGGCTCTTATGGTCCTTATATGCTTGTGAGCTTGTAGACTGTCCAAGGGCTCTGCCAAGGGATAGAACTCTGGAAGCTCAGAGAGATGTCCAGACAAAGGGGAAATAGATGAAAATTCCAGAAGGGAAACGGGTGGATGTGTTTGCTCAGAAATGCATCCTCACCTTCCTCTTTCAGATATATTTCAGGACCTCTCTCTTGGGGTGTTTTTATTTTCAGAATCCCCAGTCTCACAAATGAGAAGAGATTTCCCTGAAGGCATCTAGAGGTCTCTGTCCTCGGGTGAATCTGGAGCCGTGGAGGATGGAGTCCTTGGACCGGAGAAGAACTGGCTCTGAGCAGGAGGAGGGCTTTGGGGTGCAGTCAAGGAGGGCCACTGACCTGGGCATGGTCCCCAATCTCCGACGAAGCAATAGCAGCCTTTGCAAGAGCAGGAGATTTCTGTGCTCTTTCAGCAGTGAGAAGGTAGGTTTCTGGTGGCTAGCCTGCTATATTCTGGGCCACAGAGGCAGCTCAATGGTCATCATTGGTTAGGTGGTCCATTCATGCTGCCCCAGCCAGGGCCAGAAAAGGAGCATCCGGTGACTGCAGCTTCTAGTCTCAGAACAACTCAGACAGGCGGGTCAGCTACAGAAGCAAAGTGACTTAGGTTTAAGATAGGTAAACGTTTTATTATTGTATTGTTAGGGTTAGGTAATCTAAAACCACATTGATGGGGGATGGGCTGCATTCCTGCATCATGAATGATTAAGCACAGGATGGGCTGCCCAGTGCAGATGGCCGATCCTGAGATATCTTCCATTCTCAGTGGCTATCTTCAGGCTGTTCCTCGGGTGGGGAATTTCTTGTCTTGTTCCTGGACGTTGGGGTCTGCTGCTAAAGAAGATGGTTTATGGCCTAGTTTCTGAGTGGGGACAAAACGGGATGAATAGGCCCCTTCAGAGTGATCACATTGAAAGTACATTTGAGTGTGTGGCCAGGAAGGCAGGAGGGCATCTTCAAAGCCAGGTACCAGATTTTCACCTCAGATGCTCCCTTGCATCCCCAAGGAAACACCCTGGGCATGCAGAGAAAAGGATCACACAGGCTCATCCTTGTCTCCTGGGCACACACCCCAGTGTGAGCCCCACAGGGAGCCTTTAAGCTTTGAGGTAGCTTTGGGTACCTCAATGGCAGCTGGCCAGAGAGATGTCTAAGGGAGGCCTGGGGTGTATGGGTTCACGTCAACATATTCTTTTTAACTCCCAGCAAGAAAACCTTAGCTCATGGATTCCCGAGAATATCAAGAAGAAGGAGTGTGTGTACTTCGTGGAAAGTTCCAAACTCTCGGACGCAGGGTAAGTGGCGTGGCTCTGATTAAGGTTTCTGTTCCATCTCTCCTGGCTCAGCGTGACTGGTTGAGGAGACCTGCTCATCTCGCCTCAGCCAGGGCCAGGAAAAGAGCACCCGGTGTCCATGCCAGGCTGAGAATCCCCAATCTACACACCTCATTTCAGGAGACACTTGGGGAGCATGTCCAGACCATCTCATTCATGCCTGGGACATGTGATGTGCCTTGCAGATAGGTCAGCCTAAGGCAGAGGGCCAGATGACCTGTCCAGAGTCTTACTGTGGCCAAGTAGCAGCAGTGTTCAGATCAAGCCTGGTGGGTCAGGTCTCCATTACCTGTCTTTAGAGCTTCTTGATTTCCAAAGAATCAGGGAACCAGGAGTAAAGGGACCTTGGGGAAGTCCCCAGGCCAATGTCCTTAAAAGCCACAATCTGCTGCTGCAAGGTCTCTGGGCGATCATTTCTCCCTTCACTTAACCCACAGTGAAAATATGGTCTCTAAGACCAGACTAGAGGCATTAATGGTCACTCTAAGCAGTTGGTTTTTTCAGTTCCCTGGATGAGACTGCCATTTGGGCAATCAGAGGCACTATGAGGTCCCATCCCTGTTCCTAGGGATGCAATGCCCTTAGACACTGCTTTCCAACATGGAGGTCCCCGAGACAGAACTGGGGACTCTGAAGCACTGGGTATCTCCCAAGAGCTCTCCCTTCCTCTCAGTATGTTGTTCCTCTCATGCCTTAACAGGCCAAGACTGTCTGATTCTTTAATTTCTGAGTTATCCATCACAGCACAGCTTCCTCTTCTGGGCCAGGATGGAGAACACCATGGAGGTATGAAGCTCATTTTACCAAAGACAAGAGAGAAAGGGCACAGCTTGGCATTACCTGGTGGGATCCTTGGCACCATTCAGCCAAGGTACAACACCCAGGCCTTATCTCAGGGGTATGTCCCTGCAAGCCAAGCCAGCAGTGATGACATCTTTGATCCCAGTAGTTGGGAGACAGAGGGAGGTGGATCTCTGAGTTCGAGGCCAGCCTGGTCTACAGAGCAATTTCCAGGACAGCCAAGGCTACACAGAGAAACCTTGTCTTAAAAGAAAACAAAAAGATTCTTGGAAGCCAAAAGTTCCCAGAGTCTCTTCTAGGGGTCTGTATGTCTTTTTTTTGTTGTTTTTGTTTTGTTTTTTAAGAGTAGGGGCAGAGAATGCAACCCCCTCATGATAATGATGGAGAAATTGAGACAGAAACTCCCAAAGCCAGTAGTGGCAGGGATATGAGATATGAGTTGCCTCTCCAGGATCAGCCATCTTCTTGTGTTTGTCTGGGTTCCAGACTCTATCTGGCTTTTGCCTCAGCTGTACCCTGTGTTTTGTAAGGCTCAGTATATTGTGCTTGCCTCTTCTCTTTTTGTACTGGGCTTTGATTGCATACGTTCAATTTTTAATTAAAAAATAATTACAGATTTAAAGGAAAGATTCTCCAAGCCCAAAGGTGTATGCCACCACTGCTGGCTTGGCTTGCAAGGGATCTTAAGAAACACTTGTGTGGTCTCACTTTGTGGCTGGCGTTAGATGAAGGCAGGGACATAGCCCTGAGATACCCCTGGGTGTTGAGTCTTGGCCTAATGGTGGCAAGCTGACTCCTTTCCTTCTTGTCTTTGGTAAAATGAGCTTTCACATCCTCTTGATGTTCTCTGTCCTGGTCCAGAACAGGAAGCTCTGCTCTGTATAACTGTGGTACTGTATCCACAGTGAGAGTTCAGTCTCGGTCAGAGTGCACTCGGCTTGTGTCCTTTCACTACCCACGTAGCACTGTGCAAGCACTCACACGGGAGGCACACAGCTCCTTTCCCACAGAGATGGCTTTGTACTTCCCCTTTGTCGTCTGGTCACACACTCACACACACACACACACACACACACACACACACACACACTCATACCTCTACCCTTTCTCACCCTCTAGCAACTAGTAATCCAATCTTCACATAAAACGTCTATAAATATGTTCTTTGGAGTATGCCATATGAACTGAGTCATTTGCCTTTGGGTCTGCGTCACACACAGTGGGGGCCTGTGCCCTTTGACAGGTAGCCCTTGAGATCCATTGACTCTTTTTACTGTTAAGCCATTCTCTAATTGTATATATTTGAGGTGATGCTTTGTAAATAATGTCTAGGGCCTTGTTTTTGTTTCCTTTGCTTTTTTTATTAATTAATTATTATTTTTTTAAGCCTAAGACACCTGGCATGGGATCTTGAAATCTTTTATTTTTTTTTAAAGATTTATTTATTTATTTTATGTGAGTACACTGTTGCTGTCTTCAGACACACCAGAAGAGGGCATCTGATCCCATTACAGATAGTTGTGAGCCACCATGTGGTTGCTGGGAATTGAACTCAGGACCTCTGAAAGAGCAGTCAGTGCTCTTAACTGCTGAGCCATCTCTCCAGCCCTAATTAATTAATTAATTAATTAATTAAATTCATGTATGTGAACACATTGTTGCTGTCTTCAGACACACCAGAAGAGGGCATGGGATCCCCATTACAGGTGGTTGTGAGCCACCATGTGGTTGCTGGGAATTGAACTCAGGACCTCTGGAAGAGCAGTCAGTGCTCTTCTTAAGCGCTGAGCCATCTTTCCAGTTCTTACTTTGATTTTGAATCCCATCTGTCAGTCTCTTCATTCCTTCTCTCTCTCTCTCTCTCTCTCTCTCTCTCTCTCTCTCTCCCTCTCCCTCCCTGCCCCTTCTCCATCTCCCCCTCTCTCCCTCCCTCTTCGCCCCTTCTTTTCAGACTCACAGATCTTCCTGCCTCTGCCTTCCCAGTGCTGGGACTAAAGGCATACACCTGGTGTAGTCTCTACTTTTTAATGGGTATATTTAGATCATTTACCTTTAATATAATTGTTGCTGCATTGGGGTTTAAGTCTGCCACTTTGTTTCTGTTTCTTTCTGTTTCAGCTCAGCTTCTTTGTGGCTGCTGTGGTTATTAAAGTTACATAACCAAGTGTGTCAGCATCCAGGAGTGTTGACAGGCTGAGAGTTGCGGTAGAGTGTAGAAATACCCCCTTCCACCACTCCTTACCGTTGTTGAGAATACCATGATTGATCCAGTTCAACCATCAGACACAATTTTGAGAACTCAAGAGAAATGAATTGTACTGACTCATATTACTCTTTCTACAGCTTCCTCCTCCTGGTAGTCACAGTGTCTTTGTGCTTTCACTTTTGATTAGACATTAAAAAAAAAAACAAAAAACAAAAACAACAAAACAAAACAAAACAACCCTCAGGGTCTCATGTAGCTGAGGTTGGCCTTGAACTCCCTGTATAGCTGAGGGTAACCTTGAATTTAAGATCCCCCTGCCTCTAGATCCTGGAAACTTGGGTCACAGGGGGCACCATCATGCCTGGTCCATGCAGTGCTGGAGACTGGACCCAGGCCTTTGACCATGCTAGGAAGCACCAGGCCAACTGAGCTATATCCCCACCCCCCTCACCCACTTTAGCTGTTCTTCGGAGTTGTTCATCTGTTGATAAATCCCCTTAATGGTAGTTCAGCTAAAAGCATTCCTTGACTTCTTCACTCTCAAAGGATAGTTTTGCTGGCAGTAGAATTCTGGGTTGTAGTTTTTTTAATCTTTCCGCACTGAATCTCCTTATGGTTTCTATGGCTTCTGATACAAAGTATGTTGTTTTTAAGCTGGGTGTGGTGGCTCACACCTTTAATTCCAGCACTTCGGAGGCAGAGACAGGTGGATTTCTATTGGGCTGCAGAGATGGCTTAGCAGTTTCAAGCACCAGCTGCTTGGGCTGGAGAGATGGCTCAGTGGTTAGGAGCACTGGCTGCTCATCCAGAGGTCCTGAGTTCAATTCCCAACAACCATGTGGTGGCTCACAACCATCTATAATAAGATCCAGTTCCCTCTTCTGTCTGATGCTCTTTTCTGTCATGCAGGCATACATGTAAACAGAATTCTCATATGCATAAACAAACAAATTTTAAAAAACTCCAAAAAAAAAAAAACCCAAAGTAACAAGGTTCAACTCCTAGGACCCACATGGTGGCTCATCTCTGTTTCTGGCTCCAGTTCCAGGGACTCAGATACCTTCTTCTGGCCTGCCTGGGTACAGGCAGACATGCATGCAGAGGAGAGAAATTAGCAGGTGTCATTTCTGCCTCTCTGATGTCAAGTTTTTTTTCTTCTTTGGTTTTGGAAGTTTGACTATGTCATTTTTAAGCATGTGACCCTCTGGGCATATGTAGTTTGTTGCTCATTCAGACTCTCCAGTCTGTAGGTTTGTTTGTTTATTTATTTATTAAGCAGATGATGAGAGCCCATGTAAGAAGGCTGTGAACGTACTCTGAACTATGGAAGGGGCAGCATGCAGGATGTTCTTCCCGCACGGTGGCCTTCTAGAGAGAATGGCATAAACCATAAGGGACTAGCTTGAACATAAGGGCGTGGAAGGGAAGGCCCTTGGTGTGTCCACGGTATCTCTGAGAAAAAGGCATATCAAAAGATGGCAAAGATGGCCTAGTTGGCCATCACTGGAAAGAGAGGCCCATTGGACATGCAAACTTTATATGCCCCAGTACAGGGGAACGCCAGGGTCAAAAAGGGGGAGTGGGTGGGTAGGGGAGTGGGGGTGGGTGGGTATGGGGGACTTTTGGTATAGCATTGGAAATGTAAATGAGCTAAATACCTAATTTAAAAAAAAAAGAAAAGAAAAAGGCAAAGGCCTGAGAGGACTATTCTTGCTTTCCCACATGACCAAAGATGATAAGACAGAACACCAGGTGTATTCCCTCTCTGTACTTAATTGTCACTTAAGCTAACTGTAAACATCACTTCCTCTTTTATTTGCTTTAATAGTGATGACAAGAAACGCTTTGCTTGCCCTACCTTTGAGCTCAAACACATTGAATTCCCTGGTTACTCCAAACAGATCTTTGGCATTTCCTTTGATCCGTGGAGACTTAGCCTGGCTGGCTGAGGATGGCTTAACAGAAAGTTTAGGGCTTTCTTTCTTTCTTTCTTTCTTTCTTTCTTTCTTTCTTTCTTTTTTTTTACCATATTCTTGTTATATTTCTCTGTGTGTGTGTGTTTTTTAAAAGATTTATATATTTATTATATGTCAGTACACTGTAGCTGTCCTCAGATACTCCAGAAGAGGGCATCAGATTTCATTACGGATGGTTTGTGAGCCACTATGTGGTTGCTGGGATTTGAACTCAGGACCTTCGGGAGAGCAGTCGGCGCTCTTAACCACT
This sequence comes from Mus musculus, assembly GCF_000001635.26. Classification (NCBI taxonomy): domain Eukaryota; kingdom Metazoa; phylum Chordata; class Mammalia; order Rodentia; family Muridae; genus Mus; species Mus musculus. Next base: position 77,960,706 of record NC_000076.6, on the reverse strand, counting down.
GAGCCATCTTGCCAGCCCACATTCTTTCTTTACATGGCTATATAGGCTTGTCTTTCCCCTCTGGGACTCTGATGACCCTGCAGGTCTCAGTGGCTCTGTGTCTATGTGTTTATATTCTGGTTTATTTTCTCTTCTTAGTTATTACCCTTGGCAGAGCTGAGAGTTCCAGTTTCTGTTCCCCAAGTCTTTCTGGAAGCTTTGGTTTGTACCCAGGGTAGTTTTAGTCACTCGTGGAAGCATTTTTAACCTGGATGCTTTAAAGTCCTTACCAGATGGCTCCCAAACCTATGCTATCCTGGTGTGGGTGGCTGTCCTAGCCGGCTTGCTCAGTGTGACTGATGATTTTTCTAGCCTTTGAGTTTTGCTGGTGCTGTACCTTGTCTGAGGGAGGGAGGGACAGAACTTCATCATTGCCACATAGGAAAAGTTCAAAGTTCAAGCCTAATGTCTCCTTTGACCTCATTGGATATCCCTATTTGGTTCCTTGTTGATGCTGTCTGACTGGGAGGGCAATGGTGCCTCTAACCACTACTCACATGGCCCCCTTGACACCTAGGAGGGGTGCCTTGTCGCTGCTGGGTGAGATGAATGTCCTGGCTCTCCTCCGTCCCTGTAGAGAGCACCAGAGCCATTTTATTCCCGTGACAACTCTTGGTATCTTCACAGGAAGGTAGTGTGTGCGTGTGGTTATACCCACGAGCAACACTTGGAGGTGGCCATCAAGCCACACACCTTCCAGGGCAAGGAGTGGGATCCAAAGAAACACGTCCAAGAGATGCCCACAGATGCCTTTGGTGACATCGTTTTCACAGACCTGAGCCAGAAAGTGGGGAAGGTGGGTTCCGTCTTTCTCTCACCCTTTTCTGTGTTGGCCCCTGGGACACGGTAGCAGGTTTCCTGGTGGAGGCAGGGCGGGGTGGGGAGAATGAGGAACTGGTAGGAGTCTAGGTATATGGAGTCCACTATACACGGGGAAACGGCATGGAGTGGTGGGCACTGATCAGGTGAACAAGAGGCCCATGAGCAGAGGGGAGAGTGTAAGGCTTCCTAAGGGAGGTATGAGCTAGTTCTGAAGGGTCCTCTGTCTGTTTGGGTCTATGGCAGTGGGAATGGAGAGAGGAACCCAGGATCTGGCACAGGTGTGGTGGGGGTGAAGTCTCTGGAAGGGAGGGGATAAGGGAAAAGCCTGGTGCGAGGAGCAGAAGCAGGAGCCACTGCAGTTGGCTAAGCAAGGCTACCCTGGACAGAAGATGATACAGGAAGGTACAGGAAAAGGTGTAGCGAGAATCTCTTATAAATATCACCTGTCAGTAAAAAAGTTGACGACCAATGAGCTGAGGTAGGACACAGGCAGGAAGAGAGAGGATTCTGGGAAATAGTAAGGGATAAAAGAGAGACACTACAGGAGACAGACCAAGATGACGGAGATGAACCAGCAGGGAGATGCTGAGGAGATGTGAAGAAGGAAGCTGGGACTGAAGGAGAGATTAAATGGGTTAAGTAAGTCATGGGCTCATCAGGGGATGAGCCAAAGCTCATGGCTTAGGCCTTTATTAATAAATATTTAGTCTCAGAGTCATCATTTCTGGAGCAGAACTGGGAAGGAAAACCAGATATAATATTTTAACAAGAAGGTCCTGACCCCTGGCCTCAGGTAAAGAAGAGAGGTGTGGAGAGGGCTCAGTTCTCACTCAAAGCTATAACAGGCAGAGCAAGGGTGTGTTTGCAGCCAAATGAACCCCAGGCCAGGTTCCTAACCTGACAGTTTGTTTCCTCAAGGGCAGGGACAGAGATAGTTCCAAGCCAGGGACAGTTAGTGGTGGGGGATAGAACTTCTGTTCCAGCAGTGACTGGGACATCTGTTGAGAACCATAAGGTATGTCCTGACCTCAGTGGAGCCCCTCTGAGTGTGTGAACCCACCAGTGATCTTGCTTGCCTTGTGATAAAAGGCAGTTTCTAGAGGAAGAGTTTATTCTGGCTATGGTCCTGCATGGTGGAGAAGATGTGATGGAGTTCAAAGGAGCTCAAAGCTGTGGGTGTAAGGCAGCTGGTTGCATCTCGGTAGCCGAGATAGGTAGAGAGATTCATAGGAGAGAAGAAGATGTAAGTTAGGTTTCACCTCTGTCTTAGTTAGGGTTTCCATTGCTTTGAAGAGACACCATGACTAAGACAACTCTCATAAGGGAAACATTTAATTGGGGTTAGTTTACAGTTTCAGAGGTTCAGTCCATGATCATCAAAGGTGGGAAGCATGGCAGCGTCCAAGCAGACATGGTGCTGGAGAAAAAGCGAAGAGTTCTACATCTTAATCCAAAGGTAGCCAGGAGGAGACTGTCTCCTGTAGGCAGCTAGGAGGAGGCTCTGATTCCACACTGGGCAGAGATTAGGCATAGGAGACCTTAAAGCCTGCACATAGTGACACACTTCCTCCAACAAGGCCACACCCACTCTAACAAGGCCACACCTCCTAATAGTGCCACTCTCTATGGCCAAGCATTCAAACACATGAGTCTTTGGGGTTTATTCCTATTCAAACCATCACAACCCCCAAGACCTGCTCCCTAGCAACCCTCTTGCCCCAGCTAGATGCCACCTTGTAAAGGTCCCACAGTGTCTCCAACAGGAGACAGATGTTCAAACGCATGAGTTCGTGGGAGAGCATTTCATGTTTAAACTTTAGTGCGTTCCATGTGAATCCACACCCCTTTCCTTCTGGGCATCATATGATTTACAATCCAAGGGCAAGGCCATGGGAGGCCGATCCTGGATACCTGCTCAGCCCTTTGACAGTGGTCCTCATTAGCATTCTTTGTTGTATGCTGTTATTCGACGCGTTCTCACGACCGGCCAGGAAGAACACAACAACCAGAATCTTCTACGGCAAAGCTTTATTGCTTACATCTTATGGGGCCAGAGCGTAAGAAGCAAGAGAGAGCGAAGCAAGAGAGAGAGAAAACGAAAACCCTTTCCTCTTTAAAGAGAACAACAATTGCCTAGGACGCATCACTCCCTGATTGGCTGCAGCCCATGGCCGAGCTGACGTTCACGGGAAAAACAGAGTACAAGTAGTCGTAAATACCCTTGGCTCATGCGCAGATTATTTGTTTACCAACTTAGAACACAGGATGTCAGCGCCATCTTGTGACGGCGAATGTGGGGGCGGCTTCCCACAGTTCCCCCTTTTCTATTAATAAGAGCAAATAGGCCACCCATATTAATGAGAGTGGAGATAGAGGTCAAATCCCCAGTGTGTAGGTAAAGGAGCCATGTACAGGATTAGCTCTTAGGCTCACAGGCTTTTACCCAGAGCAACCCTGACCTGCTCCCGTGTCGTTTTGCCTGGGGGAAGGGAACTAGGACACTGAACCTTCATGAAAGATGACATGTCTCCCTAGAATAGGCTCATATATGCCGCAGAGCCTTTCCATTGCAGTGCTTAGCCTTGCAACTCTCTCGGGCTGCTGAAGCACACTCACTCTATCTCGTGCAATGAGTCTAGCCTCGTGAGATATAAGAGCTGAGTGGCCAGCGACCTATTGCCTAAGCATAGATAACCATATATCAGGGGAAGCTCCATGTTCTAGTCCTGCAAGCGCCTGGGCAATAACCACCTTGTCTCTCCTAGTTTGGGCCTTAAGCTTACAGACCAATCAAAGAAGCAACACTAATCCACAGCAAAGTGTATCTCCAAATAATATTAATCCCACCCAATTTTTTAAAGAAAGAAAATGCTGAGGAGATCCAATTGGGTAATCCTTTGGTCAGCGACAGGTCCAAGCGCGTGGAGTTGACCTGAAGTCTCAATTCTCGAAGGATCTGTTCAAATTCAGCCATCCAATTCTGTAACATATACTGAAAAAGACTTTTTGACAAATTAGCTGTCCTAGTAAATTTAACATACTGAATGGAAGTAACACACAATCCCGGAAACTTTTGTTCACATCCCTGCTGAGTTATTTGTCATAATACATCCAGTTGTTTCTGGACAAGATCTATGAGTTGATTAACCAGCATGAGACCTCTCTGTATCTTGACATTAGCTGAGGCCTGTTCATCTATGACTGTAGTCACTGAGGCTGACAAAGTGTTAATGGTGTCAGTCATCTGGACCTGTCCAGACAGAGCCAAGGCTGTCTGAATTAAGGCCAAACCCAGTTCCCAGTTAGTGGTAAAAAAGCAAGAGAATACTTGAGCATTATACATCACCGTCATTGGGAGTGGAAATGTCGACATTATCCCCCAACGCTGCTCTCTCTTTATTATTGACGCCCTGGACATCACCAAGACGAGGGACATTAGTATTCCCTTGGTCAGTCTGGATTTTTCGGGTGAGTCTTTCTGGTACCCAAAATGGGTTGTCTTCATTCTGTGGGAAAACACAGATAGCTCCCCTGGATCTTATCAAGATAGGATCCGGGCCATACCATTTATTATCAAGGACATTTTTCCATTTAACCATCTCATTGGGCCTATCTGGCTCTGAACAATGACGTTCAGCCGCAGTATGGCCATGAGCATCAATATTTAAAAAATTGAGTGTAAAGAGTGCCAAAGACACCGACACTCTTGGTGCTCGGGGTACAGTCTCCTCAAAAGTTCCCCTCTTCTGTTTTATAAGATAGGCTTTGAGGGTGCGATGCGCACGCTCAACAATACCCTGTCCTTGAGGGTTGTATGGAAGTCCAGTCAGGTGGGTTACGTCCATCTGACGGCAGAACTGCTGAAATTTTTGGGATGTATAAGCTGGTCCATTATCAGTCTTAAGGAGTCTGGGTTTCCCCCAAGCACTCCATGCCTCAAGACAATGTTGAATCACATGTGAGGCTTTTTCTCCGGTTAACGGAGAAGCAAACATGATGCCAGAACATGTGTCAATGGACACATGGAGATATTGAAGTTTTCCAAAGGAAGAAACATGTGTAACATCCATTTGCCAGACCTGTAGAGGTCGAATACCGCGTGGGTTAATTCCCACATGAGGAACTGGCAAGAACTCACAGCAGCTTTGACATTGAGTAACAATGTCACGGGCTTCTTTTCTTGTCAAGGAGAAACGACTGCGTAATGTTTCAGCCGTCACATGAAAATTATTATGAAAATTTCTTGCAGCCTCTACCGGGGATGATAGGGCAGCAGCCACCACTTTAGTGGCCTTATCTGCCAAATCATTTCCCAGAGCCATGGGGCCAGGTAGGCCTGAGTGGGCTCTAACATGAGTAATATAAACAGGAGATCTTCTAGATAACAAAACTAATTGTATCTGCTGAAAAATATTGGCAACTCTACTGGAAGGCTTAATCACTCCAGCCACTTCTAAAAGATTTACTGCATTTACCACATAACAGGAATCTGACACAATATTAAGGGGTTCTAAAAAGGTTTTTAAAACTTCTAAGACCACTAAACATTCTACCACTTGAGGTGAATTTTCATTATATTGTTTGGATACCACTTTACCATTAGCCACATAGGCACCTATGCCAGTTTTTGATCCATCAGTATATACCACAATCCCATTTTTAAGTGGGTTTCTTACTGTTATTTGTGGAAACACAACAGATTGATTTTGGGCAAACTGTAAGATTGGATGCTTTGGATAATGGTTATCTATTTTTCCTGAAAAGGAGGTAACTAAAACTGCCCAATCATTAGATGCGGCTGCCAAGGTTTGAACCTGTGCAGCGGTATAAGGTACAATTAAAAGATATGGACTTTGCCCAAAGTGGGTGATTGCTGCTTTTAGGCCTTTAAGGGCAAGCTGTGCAATTGCATCAGGATACCAATCTATTATTTTAGCTGGGGATACGTTTGGATGGATCCACAACAATGGCCCATTCTGCCACAAAACTGCAGTTGGCAATTGTGCTGTCTTAAAGACACACAAACTGAAAGGCTGCGAATCCTCAATACGTTGTAATTGTGCATTCTGTAAGGCCTTTTCCACTTTTTGTAAGGCCTGGTTAGCAGCTAGAGTAAGAGTCCTAGGGGAGGAGATATGAGGATCTCCTTCTAAAATACTAAACAAAGGCCTTAACTCAGCGGAAGGAATCTTTAAAAAAGGTCTGAGCCAATTAATATCTCCCAACAGCTTTTGAAAATCATTTAAGGTATGGAGGTGATCTCTTCTTATCTCTACCTTTTGGGGCACAATCTTATCTGGGGACACCACAGAGCCCAAGAATTGTCCTGTATCAGAAATTTGGACCTTTTCTGTGGCTATCTGTAGACCCCACTGACTTAAAGTTTTAAGTAGAAAAGGATATGCCTTTTGTAGCATGGTAAGGTCTTTATGGCACAGGAGGATGTCATCCATGTAAAGGAGCAAAATTAAAGAGGGGAATTGTTCCCTCACTGGCAAAAGAGCTTCTTGTACATAAAGTTGACACATAGTAGGACTATTGGACATTCCCTGTGGTAAGACCTTCCATTGATACCTCTTATCAGGTTCCATGTGATTAATAGAGGGGATGGTAAAGGCAAATCTGGGCCTATCCCTTGGACACAAAGGTATAGAAAAGAAACAATCTTTAATATCTATAATGATTAAATTCCAGCCATGTGGTAAGGCGGAAAGTACAGGGAGACCCCTCTGTACTGGGCCAAATAAGTTCATTTGCTCATTAATGGCTCTGAGGTCATGGAGCAGTCTCCACTTTCCTGACTTTTTCTTAATTACAAAAATTGGAGTATTCCAAGGTGAGGTAGAGGGTTCAATATGGCCTAGTTTTAATTGTTCCTCTACCAGTTGAATCACAGCTTCTAGTTTTTCAGAGGATAGGTGCCATTGAGGAACCCACACTGGGTCCCCTGTTTTCCATGGTATGGGTCGTGCTGCCCCAATGGCCGCTAAGGAAAACCCAGACCCTGTCTGTCTTGGTTTCCATTAGGTGAGATGGGCTCTATCCTTCCCTGTTCTTGATGTCCTAACCCTTTTCCTTCTTTATAACCCATCTTTGCCATGATATTTTTTGCCTTAGCTGAATACCCTCCTGATGGGGCGTTTTCATTGGACAAAATAAGGCCCAAATGCTGCATAATATCCCTTCCCCAGAGGTTAACCGGGAGTGGGAGCACATAAGGTATGAATTTCCCTTGCTGCCCTTCAGAGGATTCCCACGTCAAGGCAACGGAGCTTATAGTGGGACATGATTGATATCCTAGGCCCTGTAATGAATGAGATGACTCTGTGGTGGGCCATGCTTTGGGCCACCAATGTGTAGAAATTATACTTTTATCTGCTCCGGTATCAAGGATGCCTTCAAACTCTTTTCCATTAATCTTAAGGCGGAGCTTAGGTCTATCATTTAAAGATACAACCAAATAGGCAGAATCATTTCCTGAGGAGCCCATTTTCTTTATCTCAGGTCCTGCAGATTTCTCCCTGGTATTATCAGGGAGGAGCAGCAGCTGAGCTATCCTATCTCCTTTACTAATAGAAAAAACGCCTTTAGGGCTTGAGCACAGGACCTGTATTTCAGGGGAATGTTGACAATCCATAACTCCAGGGTGGACTACTAAGCCCTGCAAGGTGAGTGAACCTCGGCCGAGAATAAGGCCCATGGTTCCCGGGGGCAAGGATGGTATAGGCTCCACCGGCACCGGCTGAATACTCATTTGAGGCATTAATAGGAAGTCGGAGGCGGCACGCAGGTCCACCCTTGTGGGTCTTCCTGGGTCGTCTCTCTGACTGCTTCCTGGGTCCTGACAAACCGGTTCCCATATCTTTGAGGGCCCTGGGACCGAGGGCCCGATGACCCGTTTTTTGGCACATCAGTTGATTGACTATCAGGTGGGGGAAGAATTCTGCCCTTTATATCCCTCACAGAGCGACACTGGTCAGCTCTATGATAACCCTTGCCACACTTAGAGCAAAGAGTGAGAGTCCCTCCCTGTTTATCTGGAGCTCTGCAATCTTTCTTAAAATGCCCAGGCTTTCCGCAATTAAAACATGTCCTCTGATTATTTCTGCTCATGGAGCGGTTCTGAGATTGAAGGATGGCAGCCGCTAAACCTGCATTGCTGAGAGGTCCCCCAAGCTCTCGACAGACCCTGAGCCAGTCTTGTAAGCCTTTGTTCTTTCTTGGGGCTATGGCCGCTCGGCACTCCTTTGTGGCTTGCTCGTAGATTAGCTGTTCTATGAGAGGCGCAGCTTGCTCTGACTCTCCAAAAATACGCTCTGCTGCCTCTGTCATTCTGGCCACAAAATCTGAGAAAGATTCCTGAGGTCCCTGGATTATCTTTGTTAACTGACCAGTGGTTTCACCTGCTCGAGAGAGCGCCTTCCAGGCCCTAATAGCCGTGGAAGAAATCTGGGCATAAGCTCCCCAATGGTAGTTTGTCTGATCAGCAGAATAAGCTCCCTGACCCGTTAACAAGTCAAAAGTCCAATCTCTCTGCTCTGGAGTCAAAGCAGCTGCGTTTGCTCGGGCCTGCGCCTGTGCAGCTTCGTGCCAAAGCGCTTTCCATTCCATATATTTGCCCATACTAGGGAGAGCGGCTTTTACAACCGTCTGCCAATCAGCAGGCGTTAGTGCCATGCCAGCAAGCCTGTCTAACTGCGCCAAGGTAAAATTAGCATTGGTTCCGTATTTACGAACCGACTCGGCAATTTCCTTAATCTGTACGTATTCTACCGGAGCGTGGACACGCCCACCCTCGGCTCCTTCAAAGACTGGAAATGCCTGTTGTATTTTCTTTTGTTCCTCTCGGGGAATGAATGAGTCTGCGCACTGCCTCTCTGCGCACTGCCTCTCTGCGCACTGCCTCTCTGCGCATCTCTCTGCGCACTGCCTCTCTGCGCATCTCTCTGCGCATTGCCTCTCTGCGCATTGCTGACGCACTACGCAGGGCGGGGGCTCCGCATAGGGCGGACCTTGAAACCGACTGCCGGGAGGTTGAACAGTACGCTGACTTTCGCCAGCCGCTTTTGGCTTTTTTCTTGACCAATTAGCTGGCTGGTAATGGGCTGCTTCTTCCTCCCAGTCTGTTTCCTCAGAGGAGGATTCTTCACTTGCTTCAGAGCTACTAAGAGCTGGCTTCCTGAGCTCATCTAGTGACGAGTATCTCCTAGAGACCTCCGCTAATCGATCTTTTTTCTTCTCCCTTTTTCCTCTTTTTCTTCTAATCTCTCTCCAGGTATTCCTACCTAACCTTAACTTTTCCTCGGGTTCAAGACCCTTGGAAAGGCCTGTATACTTATTTTGTGTACCATACTTCCTCTTTGTTCCTACTCTCTCTTCCCGCTTTACTTCTGATAGCTTGTCCTGAATTTCCTCTAGAATTTTCAGCCCTATCTTAATCACTTGATAACATGTGAAAAAGAACAAAAGGGCTCCTAACACCAGAAAAAATTCAAGGCCAAACATACTCACTGGTACTCTCGTTCCCCAGCTGAAAAGTTCTGAATTCATACAGTTGAATCCTTCTTAACAGTCTGCTTTACGGGAACCTTTATCACCGTCGTTCCCCAGCTGATGAGTTCTGAATTCGGCAGTTGAATCCTTCTCAACAGTCTGTGTTACGGGAACCTTTATAAACGTGATCCGCAGTTCTGGTTCCGGAATGAGGGATCTTCCCTGCGCCAGTCCCGAGTTTTTTTCTCGTCCCGGAATTCGGCACCAATTGTTATTCGACGCGTTCTCACGACCGGCCAGGAAGAACACAACAACCAGAATCTTCTACGGCAAAGCTTTATTGCTTACATCTTATGGGGCCAGAGCGTAAGAAGCAAGAGAGAGCGAAGCAAGAGAGAGAGAAAACGAAAACCCTTTCCTCTTTAAAGAGAACAACAATTGCCTAGGACGCATCACTCCCTGATTGGCTGCAGCCCATGGCCGAGCTGACGTTCACGGGAAAAACAGAGTACAAGTAGTCGTAAATACCCTTGGCTCATGCGCAGATTATTTGTTTACCAACTTAGAACACAGGATGTCAGCGCCATCTTGTGACGGCGAATGTGGGGGCGGCTTCCCACAGTATGCTGAGTCCTGTTTGCTCTAGGACTCCTAAAGTCCCTTGGATTTTGTGTTCTCTATCATCCTGCCCATCAGGGGTCCTTCAGGTGGACCCTAGTCAAGCCGGATCTCCTCAGACAGTTGATTTAACCAGAATGGAAGCGTTCGCCACAGGATGTGTGCTACAGGGCTTGCCTGGCATACAGTGGGTCTCTGGGTTCCATCCCCAGTGCATACTGAACACACGTACACACAGAGGACAGGGGACAGGGGAGGAGAGGGAGAGAGAGGGAGAGGGAAAATAATAGAGGGGATAAGGAGGGAGAGAGGGGAGGAGGAAGGAGGAGAAGGCAAGGGGAGAGGGGAGGGGGAAAGGAGAGGGAAGGGAGGGGGCCATGAGGATGGGGAAGGGGGAGGGAAGGGGAGAGGAAAGGGGAAGAAGGAGGAGAGAGGGGAGAGGGGAAGGGGAAGAAGAAGGGAGGAGAAGAGGGAGAGGGATGAAGGAGGGGGTAGAAGGAAAGGGGAGAGAAAGAATAGAGGAGAAGGGAGGGGAGCAGGAAGAGAGAATAGAGGGGAAGGAGAGGGGGAGGAAGGAGAGGGAAAGGGGAGGGGGGAGAGGATAGAGGGGAGGGAGAGGGGAGCAGGAAGGGAGAATAGAGGGGAGGGGAGAGAGAGGGGAAGAAAGGAGAGGGAAATGGGAGGGGGAGGGCAGGGGAGAGAGTCCACCATGGCTCAGGATGTTCTGGAGTATGAAGCCAGGGAATTGCCACTTCCCACCCCCACCCTACCCTGGGGGGGGGGTGGCAGAAAATGTGTACACAGAGCAGGGCCCAAACTTGAACCCCAATGACAGTTCAGCGACCAGCAGAGTTCAGCCAGTCCTGGGAGCAGGATGTAAACGAGGTGGAGGCCAAACCACATGGAGGATCCAGTGCTGGGGTGACAAGGAAGGGAGGAAGGTCGGAGGTGCTCCCTAAGCAGAAAGGATGAGGAGAGAGAAAGTGGGTGGGTGTGGGGAGAGCTGGGCCTAGGGGCTTTGTAAAGAATGGTCTGGCTTTACCTAGGGAGGCCCCATTGTACTTGAATCTCTCCTCTGGGCCTCACCTTCTTCTCTTTCTTCTTACAACTCATGTCTTGACTAGACACTGTGGCTACTTTTCTTCCTGGGTGTGAACTCACGGTGTCCATCCCCGAGCTGAGCAGGTGTGAAGGATGCAACCATTCTTCCAGGGAATCCTCACCAGCCCCTGCAGGGTTCCCTTTCTGTCCCCTGCTCGGTCCCTTTGGCCTGCAAGATACCCTCCCTTGCAGGATGTCCTTGTGCCTTGTAAGGTTCCCTTGCTGTGTCTCCCACAAAGTGCCCTCACCGGCTCACGATTCCCCTGCAGTATGTCCGGGTCTCCCAGGACACGCCCTCCAGTGTCATCTACCAGCTCATGACCCAGCACTGGGGCCTAGATGTCCCCAACCTCCTCATCTCCGTGACCGGTGGGGCCAAGAACTTCAACATGAAGCTGAGGCTGAAGAGCATCTTCCGGAGAGGCTTGGTCAAGGTGGCTCAAACCACGGGTGAGTGCCAAGGCCTGCCCAGGCCACGAGTGTAAGGCAGGATGAAGGGGATCTTTGGGGACCAGGGTTATGGGGTCTGGAAAACTCTTGGGGATAGCTGAATGTATACCCCAGCCTGGGCTAGATTCCTTGGGTCCCTCATCTGCAGAGAAGATGCGGGTCTTTGTTTCCTATTCTTTCCCATCACCATCTTTGTAGCACTTCCTTCATGCTATCTATTGCCCTGATACCCTATAGCCACTGCCATGTGCTTCTGTGCTAGATTAAAAAAAAAAAAAAAAGAAAGAAAAGGTTCATTTTTACTTAGTGCCTATGTGTGATGTGTGTAGATGCATGTGCCCTTATGTGCATGTAGGTGCATGTGTGCATGTGTGCATGTGTGAATGCTACATGTGTTAAGATACCCATGGAGGACAGAAGGAGGCATTGGGTCCCCTTGGAGCTGAAGTTATAGGTGGTTGTGAGCCTCTTAACATGGGTGCTAGGAACAGAACTTAGGTTGTCCGGAAGAGCATCCAGTACTCTTTACTACTGAGTTATCTCTCCAGACCCTAGATTTTATTTAATGTCCACATCACATGTGGCTTCAAGTCACTGATTTCAGAGGTCTGGCCAGCACTGTGTAGTGAGCTGAGCACCCAAACAATAGCAATAGCAGATGGGTCTTGACTTAAGTTGCATGTATGTACTTGGCTCCGGTTGGAGGCATATTGTCATCTTCAAGGAGCAGGGCTGAGGGATGGGGGACATGGACATCGTCCACCACTCTCTGAGTCTCAAACTCTGAAAGGAAGGTGGAAAGCTGCAGAAGAGGAGACTCAGACCCTGTATGCCCCTCATCCTGGGACAGAGAAGACAGAGGGGCAGGAGAGAGTTGGAGAGAGAAGATGCGGATCTTTGTTTCCTATTCTTTCCCATCACCATCTTTGTAGCATGGGGAGCTCAGGTCCCAGAAAGGCATCAGAAAGATATTATTACAGTATAGTGTCCCCTCTTCAATCCTGCTTTAGAGACATAGCTGCCAATGTCCTTGATAGTATGAGGATGAGGGCCCATGCCAGGAGCCCAGTGGGATTCTGGGTGTCAGGATTAGCCTGGCAGGGTGCACATTGGAACCTGGAAGCATGGCCCGTCTCTCTTTCCTCAGGGGCCTGGATCATCACTGGAGGATCCCACACAGGCGTGATGAAGCAGGTGGGCGAAGCGGTACGGGACTTCAGTCTGAGCAGCAGCTGCAAAGAAGGTGAAGTCATCACTATTGGCGTAGCCACGTGGGGCACCATCCACAACCGCGAGGGACTGATCCATCCCATGGTGAGTAGCCATTCCAGAGTGAGTCTGGGTGGGAGGAGGAGGAAGGCTGGGTACAGAGGGAGAGGAGTGCAGGGAGCACGTTGGGTGCCAGCATGAGTGTTGGGGGAGGGAAGGGCACAGTGAGCAGGGTGGGCAGTGAACACCGACTGACTGTACAGGAGGCATCCACGTGCTGGTTATAACTACATCCCAAGAGTTGCTTTGATGAGAAATGGGCTTCAAGGAAGGGAGTGACTGGCTAGGACCACACAGCCAGCAAACACTGGGGTCGGATTGAGCCAGGCTATCTGACCACAAAGCCTGAGCTTTTAGCTTTGAAGCTTTTTGCTCAGAGGCCTCCAGCCTGGAGTTCTACAGGGCAGCGGTTTCTGGCAGTCAGCAACAAGTTGGGCTGCCCTTTAATGCTACACCCCAAGCTTGGCTCAACAGCTGCTTAAGAATGGATATTTTGAGGCTGGAGAGATGGCTCAGCGGTTAAGAGCACTGACTGCTCTTCCAGAGGTCCTGAGTTTGATTCTGAGCAAACTCATGGTGGCTCACAACCATCTGTAATGGGGTCTGATTGCCCTCTTTGGGTATGTCTGAAGAGAGAGACAGTGCACTCACAAACATAAAATAAATACATCTTTAAAAATATGGAGCCGGGCATGGTGGCGCACGCCTTTAATCCCAGAACTCGGGAGGCAGAGGCAGGCGGATTTCTGAGTTCAAGGCTAGCCTGGTCTACAAAGTGAGTTCCAGGACAGCCAGGGCTGTACAGAGAAACCCTGTCTCGAACCCCCGCCCCCCCCAAAAAAACCATATGGAGACTTCAGTGGATAATTTGATTCACTAAGCAGGATTTTCTAAAGACACATTGTATATGTCCTAATGGGGACATGGACATTTTATTCACATTCATGGAAGTCTAGGGACAAACTAAGGAGTCTTTTGTCTCTGCTGACAAGAGTGCTTGGCCCAGTGTGCAGTTCCCCTGGCTCAGGGGCCCTTTGTCAGACACAGTTGCTCTAAGGAGCACAATCTTTGTCTTTCTCTTGTGTCTGAATCATGGAGTGCATCCCTGCACAGAATGGGCCAACTGTTCCGTTTTGCACACCCATTTTTTTGGTGTAAGCCTCCTCCCTTAGGAGGCCAGTGGTGTTCTGAGTTAAGAACCCTTCTGGTTGGAATGCTGTTCCCTGCTCTGTGGACAGTAGGGATGGTGTCTTGTCCAGCAGCATCTCCCAGGTTAGTAGCCTCTTTGGGTGCTGTAAAACACAACCACAAATCTGGTGCACAAGTAACTACAATTAGAAGTTACTCTCACCAGGCTGGAGAGATGGCTCAGTGGTTAAGAGCACTGACTGCTCTTCCAGAGGTTCTGAGTTCAATTCCCAGCATACACATGGTGGCTCACAGCCATCTGTAAATGGGATCTGATGTGCTCTTCTGGTGTGTCTGAAGACAGTTAAGTGTACTCATAGAAATAAATACATAATTTTACAAAATAAAAAATAAAAAAGAAGTTACTCTCGCACACAGCATGGACGCTGTATCACTCAGCCCCAACGAAAATGAAGTTATATTATTCTGGGGCTCTGACCCTTCTTGTTCCTTAAACTGCTGGTGTTTCTGGGAGTTCCTGAGGCCCCATCTAGACAAACCTAGTTAAATATTTTTCATGTTTAGATCCTTAAAATCATAGCTGCAAAGGCCCTTTCTCCAAATAAGGGAACACCAGTTGACTTTTGGTTCTAGGGATTGGTATCTATGAGGGTCATTATCCAAGCTCTTAGACCGCCCTATTTCCAGAATACAGGTATGGCTTTTTTTTTTTAAAACCAATGTGTGTGAGACTAGCCTGGCCATCCACAGGGAGGCTTCCCCGCCGAGTACATGCTGGATGAGGAAGGCCAAGGGAACCTGACCTGCTTGGACAGCAACCATTCCCACTTCATCTTGGTGGATGATGGGACCCACGGGCAATATGGTGTGGAGATTCCGCTGAGGACTAAGCTGGAAAAGTTCATCTCAGAGCAAACGAAGGAAAGGGGAGGTAAGTGTGTGTGTTCCTGAGGGAATCTGGGGAAGAGAGAAGAGAGGCTGGCTCTGTGTCGGAGCCACAGATGGCCGTGACCTGCACAGTTCTTGAGGGTGGGTTCACAACGTGACTGTATTCATTTCCGATCACCACATGACTATTCATTTCCCTGAATGCTTCTTCATGGGCACGTGTCTTCTCTTGCCGCTTCCATCCTCAGTGGAAGGGTGTCAGTGTAGGCTTGGCTGTTGGCTGTCAGTTAATAGAACATCCTGCACTTTCAACTAGAGATGGTTTCAGGCTGTGTGTTAGTCAGTGTTTGTATTCCTGTATAAAACACCATGACCAAGAAGCAAGTTGGGGAGGAAAGGGTTTATTTAGCTTACACTTCCACATTGCTGTTCATCACCAAAGGAAGTCAGGACTGGAACTCACACAGGGCAGGAACTTGGAGGCAGGAACTGTTGCAGAGGCCATGGAGGGGTGCTGCTTATTGGCTTGCTTTCCCTGGCTTGCTCAGCCTACTTTTTTATAGAACCCAGGACCACCAGCCCAGGGATGTCACCACCCACAACAGGCCCTCCCACCCTTGGTCACTAATTGAGAAAATGCCTTACAGCTGGATCTCATGGAGGCCTTTCCTCACGGGAGGCTTCTTTCTTTGTGATAATTCCAGCTTCTGTCAAGTTGACGCACAAAACCAGCCAGTATAAGCTGTGAAAAGGGAACAGGTGACAGGCAGACTTCACAGCTTGATCTCAAGTTGCCTGTGGGAAGAGGGTTGGGAGCACCCAGAGTGTGAGGTCAGGGGAGAACACACAGAGCATGGGGGGGGGGGTTCCAGCTCAGCACATGGATTGTTTGGAATGAAGCTGGGCAGCAGATAGCAAGCTTCCTTGTGCTTCCTGTATCAGGGTCCCCACTGGGGTTGGGCATCCTGCCCTCTAATACCTCCCCCAGGTCTGATGGTGTGTCCACTAAGTTCCCAGGGGATCTGCAGTCTGTTTAGGCACCACACTGGGGGAAGCATGGCTTGGGGGAGGACTGCTTGAGGGAGCACTGCTTGAGGGAGCACTGCTTGGGGTAGAAAGTGTGTGAAAGCAGGCACCCCTGTTGGCCCTGGGTGGGTGGGGAAGGGAACCCCTCACATCACCTCCATTTTCCTGCCTTCTGGGGGGGTGTTGAATAGAAGGGGAGAAGACTCATGATGTGTGACCCCATCCCCCTCAGCCCATGCGGGATGGGTCCATCCCCTCCTAGAGACTCCTTGAGCCAGCCTGGATTTTGAAGCACCATGAAAAGAGCTTCAGAGAAAGGCAGGCTGACTAGAGTAGTCCACTGGGTAGAGGAGATGGAGTTCTGTTCTTGCCCCGTATGTACAATTCAATCAGGATGGGGTAGATGCAGGTGGAAGGCTGGCCTGGGTAGTCCGGTGCAGGGGTCCCTACTGTGGTAGATGCAGGGGTAGGTGCAGGGATGGGGTGAGTGGGCAGGGGCAGGGAGAATAGTCTGGGGGGGTTAGGGGTGGAACAAATGGCCAGGTCTTGGTTTTGCTTCATCTATCCAACCCCCAGACAGGGTCTCTCTTTGAACTCTCCTGGAACTCACTCAGTGGACCAGACTGGCCTAGAACTCACAGAGATCAGCCTGTCTCTGCCGGGATTATAGGTGTGTGCTCCCACCACCTGGCTAGGTTTGCTCTTTTATGGTGAATGAAGCCACCATGGTTCACCATTAGCAGCTGCCATTATCTGCCACTGGGCCCAACTGGTTCTTCCCCCATGTGACTAGGGTGGAGAAAAAGGACTCAAATGGTGGTCTGTGCTTCCCCCTACTTGCCTTCACATGGGCTCCGTGTCTGTCTAGGTGTGGCCATCAAGATCCCCATTGTCTGCGTGGTGTTGGAGGGTGGCCCTGGCACTCTGCATGTGAGTACTCGCTGCTGTGCAGGGTAGGGCTTAGGTGCTGCTGTGGAGGGAGAGCTAGTAGATGCTTTGAGGGAGGACTGGTAGATGTTTTGGAGGGAGGACTTGTAGGTACTTTGAGGGAGGACTGGTAGATGCTTTTGAGGAAGGACTGGTAGGTGCTTTGGCTAGAATCTGGTGCCATCACTGCAAACACACATGGCATGCTGTCCTCAGGATATGGAGGAGGGGGAACCCACCACAGGACAGGGATGTTTCTGGGTGGGAAAAGAGACACATGATGGATAGACCCTCCTGTGGGAGAGGTGGCTTGGCTTTAGCTCAGGTCATGGTGGGTCTGCTGGCCTCTCCCTTTCCCAGGGCCTCTCCATAAGATGTCTACCCAGTGTCCCAGTCACTACTCTCCGAGTACAAGCCCCAGACCCAGTTCAGCTCCTGGAGCTGAGATCTGAGGCTTTCCTCATGGTTCTGGTAACCCTTGGGTTTTGGTCATTCTGGATCCACACAGCATCCCTGTGTGTGCGTCGGGTCAATGGCTATGCCATGAACCTTTTTTAGTAATTGGTATTGGGTGTTGGCTGACAAGCCCGAGTCAGGTGTATCAGTGGTACATTCCTTGTGTGTTAGCAGCAGCTCTCTGGTGTGCACCAAACCAGTGAGAGTTTCCAGAATGTTCCAACTTCATAGGCTCACTCTGGCAGCAAATGGGATGCAACCTTAGCTGCTAGTGAATGATGCTCTGTTCCAAATTTGTGAGACCCGGGTGAGGACTCTGGCCGGCTCACACTTGGTTCCGCTTTGGCAGACAATCTACAATGCCATCAACAATGGCACACCCTGCGTGATAGTGGAGGGCTCTGGCCGAGTGGCTGACGTCATCGCTCAGGTAGCTACTCTGCCTGTCTCTGAGATCACCATCTCCTTGATCCAGCAGAAGCTCAGCATATTCTTCCAGGAGATGTTTGAGACTTTCACCGAAAACCAGATTGTGGAATGGACCAAAAAGGTGAGGCTCATACGCACCTACCAGGCTGACTCCCAGACACATCAGGATTCCTGAAATCTGATTGGTCAGAGTGGGTGCATGATTGGATTTGCAGATGATGGGGGCTCTGAACCCCAGAAGAGGAGAGGTAACCGGGTTGGGCACTGAGAGTTTGAAGCATGTGACAGACAGCATACCAAAGGAGAACTGGGTTTTGAACACTATTCGTAGAATGCTAGGGCCCCTCTGGGACACCCGAGCTTGAGAGTGCTGTTCTGGGACTCAAAGCCTGTTGAGATAGAGGGGTGTGGTACTTGGGAAGGGCCAGGAAGCACAGGAGGGCCCTTACCTGGTATGCTGACAGCAGAGGAGTTTACTGGTCACAGCAGTGAGTGGTCCAGCCTTGTCTCCTCATAAGAGCACTAAAGAGTGACCTCAGAGGTAGCCAGCTCCCCAGTCCAGAAGCTGGGTTTAGGGGTGGTGCCCTCACGAGACCTGCAGAGGCACCAAACGAATGCCGAGTGTGTAGCAAGTGTCTATACATTTGGAATATCCCCTGCAAGGCACGCTGAGTCTCAGAGCTCCCAAGCTCACTCTCAGAGCTTTGTTTACTAAGTGAGCTTCTTGGGGTGAGCGTGAGCAGTGCTAGGCTTCAGTTGAGTTGAGTTTAGGTCCCACCAACCATAGGCCACTGGGCACCTGGAGCTAGCCACACCGGAGTTATGAAGGGACTTGGGCTGTGACTGAACAATGGAAAATCAGGAACTCTCTGACTGGTAATTTAGGGAAGCACAGACACCTCATTTTAAATTTGCCAAGGACTCAAGAGTGGCCTTGTTTGATGTGGATGCTGTGATGGTTTATATAATGCTTGGCCCAGGGATTGGCACTATTAGGAAGTGTGACTTTGTTAGAATAGGTGTGTCACTGTGGGTGTGGGCTTTAAGGCCCTCATCCTAGCTGCCTGGAAGTCACTCTTCCACTAGCAGCCTTCAGATGAAGATGTAGAATTCTCAGCTTCTCCTGCACCATTCGTGCCTGGACACTGCCATGTTCCTGCCTTGATGATAATGGACTGAACCTCTGAACCTGTAAGCCAGCTCCAATTAGATGTCCTGATAAGAGTTACCTTGGTCATGGTGTCTGTTCCCAGCAGTAAAACCCTAAGACAGATGCTCTATAGGATTATCCAGCAGGGTAACAGCTTGAGTTCTGTGAGCTCCTCATCCCCCTCCTTTATCCCCTCCCCAGTCCTGAAGACCTTTGCTGCCTTGCTGGGTGTGCTGTGAGCTGTAGGGCAGGCCAGGAGCCTTTTCTCGGTAACATTATAAATTATTCAGGCAATTCAGAGAACTGAATTTAATTTCTCTCTTTATCCAAAAGTATTTTTGTTATATTTAGTGTGTGTGTGTGTGTGTGTGTGTGTGAGGCTCGTGCTCACACACTAGTGCTACAATGCACACAGTATGGATGTCAGAGGATACTTTGTGCAAGTCAGGTCTTTCTTCTACCATATGGGTCCTAGGAGATTGAAGTCAGACATTTCAGGCTTGGTGGCAACTGCTCTCACTGGGCCTGAGCCTGCCCAGACTGGAGAGTATCACTCCTTGTTGGGGCCTTGATTCTCTTTGACCTTCAAGGAGGCAGAGCATCTTCAGCCCTGAATCTCACTGAAATCCATTCGCTGCAGATCCAAGACATTGTCCGGAGGCGGCAGCTGCTGACGATCTTCCGGGAAGGCAAGGATGGTCAGCAGGATGTGGATGTGGCCATTCTGCAGGCGTTACTGAAAGGTGAGGCTAGGAGTCAGAACATGTGGGTTCAGGATAAACATCAGCATCTCAGTAAGGTGGAGCAGCTGCCCTGCCATGCCCTGCACACCCCTGTCACCCAGGAAACACAGCAAACTCCCAGTGAGATGAATTCACTCACCTACACCTATCCCACTACGGTCAAACTTTCCAGAGGCAACAAATCTTGAGAACAGCAACGTGAGATGACTGTTATCCCATACAAGGGAGTCTCAATAAGATACTATGCAGGGGCTGGAGAGAGGGCTCAGCCGTTAAGAGCACTGACTGCTCTTCCAGAGATTCCGAGTTCAATTCCTAGCAACCACATGGTAGGTAGCTTACAACCATCTGTAATGGGATCCAAATGTCCTCTTCCAGTGTGTCTGAAGACAGCAACAGTGTACTTGTATGCATAAAATAAATAAATATTTAAAAAGATAATGTGCAGATTTCCTTTAGAAGGTGGAAGGCAGAGGGCTGTAAAGTAGAAGAGAAATTAAGATAGTCTTAGATAAACAAGAACATAGAGAATTTGTAACCACTTGTCAGGAGTTACAAGAAATTCTCAGGGGGCCCCCAGGGAGAACTTAAAGTTACTCTCTATTCTGTAGATAGTGATTCAAAGCCATATGAAGAAGTAAAGATCCCAAATAGTCAAGTTCACAGGCAGTTAAAAACTTTTGAGTCCTTCCCTCCTGATAAGTAAGCAATGAAAGCTTTGCCACAGAAGAAAAAAAAAAACGTTTGAGTCAGTGTAACACTTATAATTGCAGTGCTTGTTTTCTTCATTACATAAGAGGTTAAGACAGTAACAGTTGCAGGGCGGTGGTGGCGCACACCTTTAATCCCAGCACTCAGGAGGCAGAGGCAGGTGGATTTTTGAGTTTAAGGGCAGCCTGGTCTACAGAGTGAGTTCCAGGACAGCCAGGGCTACAAAGAGAAACCACACACACACAAAAAGACAGTAACAGTTACTAGTCTAAAAGTTAGTATTCTAAGCCAGGTCTCCTGGCTCATGCTTGCAATCCCAGAACTTCAGAGCCTAAAGCAAGAGATTCACTGCCAAATTCAAGGCCAGGCTGGGCTATATAATACTTTGAAGATTAACCTGGGGAGCCTGAAGAAAGTGATACAAGCATCGCTACAGCAAACTTCACTTATAAGAAGGACTTAGAGTAGATAAGCCTAGAGAAAGAGGTGGAGCCACGGGTGTTAGGGCTGGAGTGGGGCTGAGGAAAGGCTAGAGACACATTCCTGGGGAGACATCAATGAGCCATCTGCTCACCTCAGATAAGAAACCAATGGCAGACCAAAGTAACACTACTGCCAAACTTCAATTTGGTAAACCAATGAGTTTGTTGAGGTTACTAGAGAGTGTGGGTGAGAATTTACTCACAGAACCATGGGTGACTCAGAGGCAGGGGCATCATCACTGAAAGGCCACTCCAGTATTGTTGATGACTCAGGAAACTGCATCTCTGGGATTCTCTGTACCACTTGCAGGCAGTTACAAGGTTGGAAGCATCTTCTTGTCTCAGCATTCCTTTGTTTGCTTATATAACTCTGGGAAGTAATGGGCCTTGTGAGTTTGGCCAGTTTTAGGGACTTCCTGAGTCTTAATGAGTTTCCTTCCAGGAAGGAGGTTTCAGCTGGAGAAAAGTACTACATAACAGGGGACTGGGGACCAGCCTGGACAGAAGCAGAGTCTCTGTGTGGCTTCAGTATGTTTTTTCTGGTGTATTTCCTGTGGTGTGGAGCATGCTTCGTGGCCTCTGCATTTTCTCTCCTCTTTGGTGACTGATATGAGTCCTTAGTCAGATGTTTGAAGTGGAAAATCTTTCCTTGGTTTGCAGGTTGCAGTCACATTTTCTTCAAGTGGCTTTGAAGAACAGAGGGATTAGCTTTCACGGTTTATCATTTTTCCCTTTGTAGTTTGTATTCTCTGTGTCCTGGCTCAGAACTCGGCCTGTCTCATGGGTGCTGATATTCACTGATGTTGTTTTACACACCTAGCCCGACTCAGCACCCTATTGTGTGGTGTGTGTGTGTGTAAGCTGTTTTTTTCCAAATAAAAATGTGTAGGCTTGTGGACCTGAGTTCTGATCTCTAAAACACACTGTGTATGTGTGTGCAAGTGTGTTTGTATGTGTGTGTCTGTGTGTGTGTCTGTGTATGTGTCTGTGTGTGTGCATGTGTGTCTGTGTGTGTCTGTGTATGTGTCTGTGTGTGTGCATATGTGTGTATGTGTGTGTGTCTGTATGTGCATGTGTATTTGTATGTGTGTGCGCATGTATGTGTCTGTGTGTGTATGTGTGTATGTATGTTTATGTGTGTGTATGTGTGTTGGTTTTTGGAATTCTGCTTTGCATGTTAATGTAAACGAATGCTCTTTAGAGTCCTGTATCTTCTTTTATTGTAACTTATGCTGTGGCCCACCTATCACAGAGGGGCTTGGTAAGTCTGGAAGGTGACCCAAAATGGGGAGATGGGACTAAAGTGATGACCAAAGCCCTGGGATTCTCTGAGCCTAACAGTGATTAAAATGCACTTCCCAAGGTGGGTGTCCTGGGAGGGGGTCAGTACTGAGCTCTGAGTTCGCCTTGGAATCTTTATGGGAACTAGAATTCCTGGCCAACTCCTGAGCCTGGCACCAGCCAAGCCTCGGGTAGCAGTACCTGACACACACTGTCACCCACAGCCTCTCGAAGCCAAGACCACTTTGGCCACGAGAACTGGGACCACCAACTGAAGTTGGCTGTGGCCTGGAACCGCGTGGACATCGCTCGCAGTGAGATCTTCACCGATGAATGGCAGTGGAAGGTGGGGTGTTGTGTGGAAATGGTGTGTGTGTTCCTGCAGGGTTCCAGTTCTGTCTTAGGTCTTTGACTAGGGTGGGCTCCTTCCTTCAGGACAGATATCCCACCAGCCTCTCCTGGGGCCTGAGCTCAGAGTTCCAGGAGGCACTGACTTAGTGTGAACGTCACTGAGCAGTGCTCCCTCTCAGCCTGCAGATCTGCATCCCATGATGACGGCCGCTCTCATCTCCAACAAGCCTGAGTTCGTGAGGCTCTTTCTGGAGAATGGGGTGCGGCTCAAGGAGTTTGTCACTTGGGATACTCTTCTCTGCCTGTACGAGAACCTGGAGCCGTCCTGTCTCTTCCACAGCAAGCTACAGAAGGTGCTGGCCGAAGAACAGCGCTTAGCCTATGCATCTGCAACACCCCGCCTGCACATGCACCATGTGGCCCAGGTGCTTCGTGAACTCCTGGGGGACTCCACGCAGCTGCTGTACCCCCGGCCCCGGTACACTGACAGGCCACGGCTCTCGATGACCGTGCCACACATCAAGCTGAACGTGAGTGCTGGGAACATAGACCCTAGTGATGTAGATGCTGGTGTGAGCGGTGCAGGGACATGCTGGCGATGTGCAATGTCTGGTTCCTTGGTGGATGGCCACTGTGTCCTCAGCTGGGTTGTGACCTCTTACAGTCATGAGAAAACACATTGCTAAATGTGGGGGGAGACAGGGTAGCTGGGGGGGGAGGGTATCTATAATTTCAGCTCTCAGGAGGCTGAGGTAGGAAGATGAAGAGTTCAAGGCCAACCTGGGTTACATGATGAGGTAGTCACTGAGGTAGTCCTAAAGGGAGAGAGAAAAGAGAGAGAAAAGCAAAACCAGCTAGCCATACAAATGAGCCCAAAGCAACGGGCTCTGCACTCTGTCCGGGAAGGCATGGGCTGTGAACCTGGGCTTAAACAATAGATTCATTTTCACACAGTAATGGAGGCTGAGATCAGAGGGCAGTGACAGGGTGGTTCCTGCAGAGACAGACCTCACTCCCTGTCTTGCAGGAGGGGGTGCTTGCTGAGCCTTTATATGGGAAGGTGGTCGGAAATACCCTCCTCACTTAAACCCCAAAGGCTCCCGAATAACCCCATTTTGACTTGATTACCTCTAGAAATGTCTATAGTAGTTTTTTCCCCCTCCTCATTGAGACCAAATACCTGACCAACCTCCACCCACCCCCACCCCACCCCCCTAAAAGCAGCTTTTGGGAGGAAGGTCTTTATTTTGACTCAGTTCCAGGACACGTCTTGGTGAAGTCATGCCAGAGGGATCCTGAGGTAGCTGGTCGTGTGGCCTCTCCACTCAGGAAGCAAAGAGAGAGATGAGAGCTAGGGATTGGCTCACTTTATCTTTTTCTGCTCAGTCTGTGGCCCACGTAGTGTCGCCATATGTGTTCAGGATGAGACTCTCCTCCTCGCTTAAACCCCAAAGGCACACCCAGAGGTGTGTCCTTTAGGTGGTTCCAGATCCCATCAGCCAGGATAAATCTCCAAGGTGCCGTGTGCCTTTGAAGTTCCACATTGCAGGTTTAGGCTCCAACATAGCACTTTTGGAGGGGCTCGGTTTACTTATAACACCCCCCATTCTAAAGATGGAACGACAGAGGTTTCTCAGCGAGAGCACTTCTCCTCTACCCTGAGCCCCCAAGTCCTGCTCTGTGCCTGGATTGATAGGAAGCACCATGTGTCTTGCCAAGGGAGGTGTGGCATTTATACACACACCACATACTTTAGCTGGCATTAGCATCAGGAGGATCCCTTGCTTCTCTTCTGTTTATGGCTTGAGTCTGGTGAATTGGTGTGTGTGTGTGTGTGTGTGTGTGTGCGCACGCGTGCGCGCATGTGTGTTCATGTGTGTGTTGTACATACATTTGGACCTGTGTGTGTCTGTACGTGGAGGCCAGAGGTTGACAATGGGGATCTCGATCAACTGTTACTACCCAATTTTGAAGATAGGGTCTCTTACTGATTCTGTAGTTTGCTGTTTCAGCTAGCCTGACTGACTGGCCAACTCTAGGAGTCCTCCTGCCTCTGCTGCTCAAACACCACCATGCTTGCTCACTTTCCATGTGGGCAGCGGGGGTCTGAACTAAGGTCCTCAGGCTTATGTGGCAAGCTCTTTACCCACCTGAGCCATTTCCTCAGCTCCCAGCGAATCATTTAATTACGTTCCCAAGAGTGATGTGTGCCGTCTCTCTGTGACTTCACAAGACAGGACACACACTGCCTTGGGGGTCTGATGCTGGGAACGTCTTTGGGACATGAATTGTTCTCTGCCTATCAGGTGCAGGGAGTGAGCCTCCGGTCCCTCTATAAGCGATCAACAGGCCACGTTACCTTCACCATTGACCCAGTCCGTGACCTTCTCATTTGGGCCGTTATCCAGAACCACAGGGAGCTGGCAGGCATCATCTGGGCTCAGGTACCAGGCTCGGCTCAGTTGCAGTATCTAGACTGGTGGTCAGAGTCAGGGACTCACTTCCTGCAGCAAATCACAGCTCACATCTGTGCGGTATGGTTAAGATCTCTAACCCAGAGAGGCTTGGAGTGCCCAGAAGTGGTGAACAAGAATGTTGGTGGAAAAATAATTCTTAAAGATTTATTTATTTATTTCACGTATGTGGGTACACTGTCACTGTCTTCAGACACACCGGAAGAGGGCATTGGATTCCATTACAGGTGGTTGTGAGCCACCATGTGGTTGCTGGGAATTGAACTCAGGGCCTCTGGAAGAGCAGTCAGTGCTCTTAACTGCTGATCCATCTCTCCAGCTCCAGAAAAATAATTCTTAAATGAAAGACGAAAAGAAAGGGGTGATAAAAGCCCTATAAGCAATCTGCTGTGGTCACTTCCAGGGCTTCTGATGTAGGCAGTGTTGTTCTCTGTGTCCTGCCCAGGTTCCTGTCTGTTCGTTATAGCCATTAGGGAGACAAGCACAAGGAACTCGTGGGTCCATACAAGAGGCCGCCATCAGAGGGGTTATGTGTTAATGTGGTGTGAGTCAAGTTGTTTATATGAACAGCCTTCAGATCCTAAGCAGCTCTGTTCACTAACATAGCTTTCTGGGAGCAGGGTGGGTGAACCTAGCTAGTCCCCCAGATCCTTACAGTGTCCTTGTGTCCCAGAGTCAGGACTGTACTGCCGCAGCACTGGCCTGTAGCAAGATCCTGAAGGAGCTGTCCAAGGAGGAGGAAGATACAGACAGCTCTGAGGAGATGCTGGCACTGGCAGACGAGTTTGAGCACAGAGCTATAGGTGAGTCTCCTGGGGACCATCTGCACTGTCACCGGCATCTTGATCTCTGCATGTCAGTTCTAATGCTACTGCTTAGAGGCCTTGCCCATGGTCTAGATGTTTCGGGACAGTACCGATGTTTGTCTCACCCAGTGGCCTGCCTTTGCTGCGGATATCACTTGAAGGGCCGGCTCTCTGATTGTCCCTGTGCGCTGTGTGTTTCTTCCTCTTCTCCTCAGGCGTCTTCACTGAGTGCTACAGGAAGGATGAGGAAAGAGCCCAGAAGCTGCTTGTCCGTGTGTCTGAGGCCTGGGGGAAGACCACCTGCCTGCAGCTGGCCCTAGAGGCCAAGGACATGAAATTCGTGTCTCATGGAGGCATCCAGGTGATTCCCCGAGGGCCTGCTTCCAGAGCCAGGTGCTTAGGTGGGCACTGCCCTGACTCTGATGACATGGCTGGTCCCAGCAATGCAACTCTTTGGTGATTGGGATAGTGCCTGGTACTTCACCATAGGCAGATGGATGGGCCCTTGTCTCCTGGTTTGGCAATGGGCAAACTGGCGCACAGCAAAGTAAGTGGCTGGTGGCTGTGAAGGAGAGCAGCTCAAATGTGAGGTGGCCTTCAGTACACTTTCCAAGAGCCCATACTACCTAAGGGGGCCTCAGGAAGAACAGGGGGACAGCATAGCCTTCATGGAACATTAAGGACCAGGGAATGTACTTCTTTATTGCTTTATTGATTGGTTATTCTTTTTTTTAAAACCTCTTTTTAAAAATATGTATGCATTTATGTAAGTACACTGTAGCTGTCTTCAGACACCCCAGAAGAAGGCATCAGATCTCATTACAGATGGTTGTGAGCCACATGTGGTTGCTGGGATTTGAACTTAGGACCTTAGAAGAGCAGTCAGTGCTATTAACCGCTGAGCCATCTCTCTAGCCCTTGATTGGTTGTTCTTAGAGCACAGCCTATGCTGTTACAATATTTATGGAACTCCTCATGTCCTGGGCTGTGCGGAACCTGGGAATACCCAGGGAGGAATCCAAGTTAGCCCAAGGCACTGAAACGGGTTTTCTTATGACTGCCTGGGATTGTATGGCCTTGGGACCTTGCAGAGACAGGGAATCCTGCATCTGGAGGAGGGATGGCAAGCAGGAGGGGGATCAGAGCCCCATGTAATAAGTCCTGCTTCTCCCCTACGCACAATGGTCTGGCTCCAATCTCCCAAAACCCTCATTCTTCTGCTGGCTGACAATGGGGTACCTGTCAGAGCACTGTGGCTATGAGGATGTGACCATCGCTCATCCTTGGGTGACTGGGGTTTTGGGTTAGGGTCAGGCCTTTGGGTACCCACTGTCCTGAGACCACCCTGTCCACAGGCTTTCCTAACCAAGGTGTGGTGGGGCCAGCTCTGTGTGGACAATGGCCTGTGGAGGATCATCCTGTGCATGCTGGCCTTCCCGCTGCTCTTCACCGGCTTCATCTCCTTCAGGTGAGGGGGAGGGACCCTAGGATGTACAGGAAGTAGGGGGAGTACCAACCACCAATGTTCAGAACCACATTGGGTCAAGTTTCCATATTCTGAGTTTTCTGCTGGATGATGGTGGTGCTGATGAATCTGTTTCCATGGCAACAGGGATCCTGGAGTAGAAAGGTGTGGCCTTGGTGATGCAGCCGGACTGGGTGGAAGATTGAAGACCAGCCCTGGCTGTGCTTCCCTTGTGGTCTCCTTGGAGCACACGAGCTCTTGTGATGATGCTATCATTATTTTGATAGACAGTGTTGCTGGGTTCCCTGGGAGTTCAGGGCCAGGTGGCCAGAGGCAAGCCCTCTCATAGACATAGATCACATGATCCACCACCTTCTCACAGCCTGACTGTTGGAAATATGTCCTAGGGGAAACTGAGGCACTGAGGAGCAGCCTTTGTCTGCCTTGCCTTCTGGATTCCCACCCTCCACAAACCTAGGAGGACCAGAAATCAATCTCATCCTGCCTGGGGTCATGGACGTCACCCTGCAACCTTTGTTTTTTTTTTTTTTTTTTTTTTAAGATTTATTTATTTATTATATGTAAGTACACTGTAGCTGTCCTCAGACACTCCAGAAGAGGGCGTCAGATCTTGTTACAGATGGTTGTGAGCCACCATGTGGTTGCTGGGATTTGAACTCTGGACCTTCGGAAGAGCAGTCGGGTGCTCTTACCCACTGAGCCATCTCACCAGCCCACCCTGCAACCTTTGTAGTGTCTTCCCCTTCCCTGAGAGGAGCAGAGCTGAGCCTGTGTTTCCAATAGCAACTGTGACAAGAGACTTCACATCAGTGCACAGCTCTTGGTCACACTGTTAGACTGACCCTTTGACAGTAAGGGTAGCCAGTCCTCGTTTGCAAGGGTACCTGAGGCCTGAGGGTTCCTCTAAAGCTTAGAGCACTTCACAGGGAACCTAACCCAGGCCAGGCTCACAACCAAGGGTGGCTCTGGATAGGAGCTGTGTTGTTCACAGGATGTACAGAGATTTGACAAAGGAAGAAACCTTTTGGGCCTATTTGAGGTTTGGGGTCTTTAGTGCCAAGGCTGTCTTGCTGGCCTGTCTATAACTGCTAAGTGACCTTGGGTATCAGGAGCGCTATTACTTTCTGAGTGCATTTGCCCCTCGAGTCAGGGTGAGTGGCATGCAAAGTCTGTGGGCTATCACAGTTGCCTGATGTGTCTTCTGCAGGGAAAAGAGGCTGCAGGCACTGTGTCGCCCAGCCCGCGTCCGCGCCTTCTTCAATGCGCCTGTGGTCATCTTCCACATGAATATCCTCTCCTACTTTGCCTTCCTCTGCCTGTTCGCCTACGTGCTCATGGTGGACTTCCAGCCTTCTCCATCCTGGTGCGAGTACCTCATCTACCTGTGGCTCTTCTCCCTGGTGTGCGAAGAGACTCGGCAGGTGCTCATTGCTCCTTCATCAAGTGTCTGTTAATAACGGAGTCTCACCTAAGCTCCCAGGTGCTGGGCAAAACCCCAGGAGGCGGGTACCTACTTCTCCACTTGGGAGCTCTCCTCCATAGCCTGGCTGCCTTGTCTGAGGCTGGGCTTCTGGGCCTTTCCAAGGCAAAACACACATGATTGACCTCAGATTCCGGTGCTGCTAGAGGTTGAGCCAAGGTCCCCCACCTGCCTAATCACATGTGGTGGCCACCTTTGAGTGGATGGGTCTCCCCACAGTGCCAAGTGTGAGGCTCTGTGTGATCATTTGCAAAAGACTTGGGCCGATGGAGAGCCATGGACATTGCTCATTCCACAAAAGGGGTTTAGAGTAAAACCTGCCAAACACAGAGGGTACCGGGCCACCCAAGGACTGTTGACCCAGAGTATCCAGAGGTCACTTTCCTGAGGCAGGGGCAGAATTTGATGCTCCCAGAAAGGATGTGTAATGACATTTAGGGACAGGGTCACTCAAGCATCTTTCACAAGCTCCAGGGTCCAGGGTTTGTACTGGGGGCTGTACACCGACAAGCCTCTGTTCTCATGGCCGATCTGTCTCCAGTCCCTTTAGAGTAGAACTAGTCCTGAGTGACCTATATGACGACCTGGACTAGCTCACACTCCTGATAAACAGGACACTCCTGTGAGGCTGGACATTCCAGGGACTTGAGGTCACCTCCTAGGATAAAGGCTTTCAGGACCATTGAGCAGACTAACTCTTCCCTCAGGGTCCCACTGTATCCTTGTGGTATCAGATCATATTGGGTGGACACTTTCTGTTGGGAGACCCAAAGAAGAAAGAGGGGACCCCAAAAAGGAACCATGGGGCTGGATCTGGATGAGGCTGGAACAATGCTGAGGGTCTGGAAGTTTGGGCTTCCTCGGCTTCTGTAGCCAGAACTTCCATGAAGGTCAGAGCTTCTATGTCCCCTGAACTCACCTCACATGGCAGTCCCAAAATAGAGGGCACACATGTGTCTTAGACTCTTCCCCTCAGGCCTGGAGAAAAGATGTGCCTTTGTTGGGGACGTGGTAACAAAAAGGATGAGGATTACGGCCAGGCAGACCATGTGAGGATCCTCTTTTCTGGGCTGTCTCAGGAAGTAGGCACCATTCTGGATAGAGGGAAGACCTTGTGGGAGGTGCTGGTAGGGAGGAGGGAGGTTCTCCAGCGTACACACGTGCACACACACACTCATTCACACATGTTCATGCACACACATGTACACACAGACTTAATAGCATCCCTGGTCTGTGGGAGCCTAGCAGTGAAGTCAGGTAGGCACTTACCTCAGTATGTGCTATTCGTTGGACTTGTTGAGTGCCATGGTCCACCCTGTGTCCTACTGGCCCCCACCATAGTCAAGATCTCCCCACAAAGGGTTTTGCTTCTGTGACACGGATAGAGATGTTGGCCTCCCTAACTGTGGTCTCCTCAGTAGCTATTCTATGATCCTGATGGCTGTGGACTAATGAAGATGGCGTCCCTGTACTTCAGTGACTTCTGGAACAAACTGGACGTTGGGGCCATTCTGCTCTTCATAGTAGGACTGACCTGTCGGTGAGCAGCCAGGGTGCCCCTGCCTTCTCCCTGTGTGGCACCCGGACCCAGCCAGTTTAAGAGAAGGTGGGGGGCTGGCTTGACCTCCTGACAGGTGATCTCTGAACCCCAACTCTTGCCTGTCTGTGGATGACCCAGACCATGCTCCCCGTGGCATTGATGTAGAGATGGTGTTGGGGTGTGTGACTGCTCTTTATCCATCTTGGGTTGCAGTCATATGCAGGCCGCCAGTCATGTTGTTTTTCTGAGCTTTTCAGACAGAGTCTCCCCTTTGATCCTCGTTGTGGGGTTACACCCCACTCATGACAGTTGTGTATCTGAGAGGTGGCAGCCCTCTCTCTTCTTGAAGTGTGATAGGTATGGCCAAAACTCCTCAATTATTTCTTAGATGTCCTTGTCCAACTCAGTTCTCTGTAGATCGTCTACCCTTGATGTCACCCTTGCCTTTGACATGTTTAAGCCTGGCTCCTCCAGAGCCCTGTACCACCAAGGACCACCCCAAGCTAGGGAGAGGTTTTACAAAGCCCTGCCTCCTGGTGTGCAGAGGCTGAGGTGGTACCCTGCCTACCGCCAGGCTCATCCCAGCGACGCTGTACCCTGGGCGCATCATCCTGTCTTTGGACTTCATCATGTTCTGTCTCCGTCTCATGCACATCTTCACTATTAGCAAGACACTGGGGCCCAAGATAATCATCGTGAAGCGGATGGTGAGGGCACAAGGGAGGGGCTGACTTGGGAGGGGCTGGAGCCCATGGCCACTGTGAGGGAAGCTGAGAGCTGTGCTCATCATGAAGGATGTAGGAAGGGGTGGAGCTTACTACTTGTACTGTGTCTTGGCTCTGCCTCATCCCCAGAATCTATGAGCATCCTTCATATTGTTTTCTGAATGCCACCTCCTCCAGGCTGCCTTTCATGTTTTTCACCTCACAGCCCCAACATGGACCCCACTGCTGTTCAGAATACAAGCCCTTTATTCTTTGGGTCAACATTGATCCCTCTCCATGTTTTGGGGTGGGATCAATGAAGATGTCAGTGTGTTTTGTGGGGTTGCGTGGAGGCCCTGGGGTACTCCCCAGCATCCTGCATCTGTATCCGGGTGATAGTGGGGGAGAGGCCATCCAGGGTGCAACCTGTTGTTTCACTCTCTGCAGATGAAGGACGTCTTCTTCTTCCTCTTTCTCCTGGCGGTGTGGGTGGTGTCCTTCGGCGTAGCTAAGCAGGCCATTCTCATACATAACGAGAGCCGCGTGGACTGGATCTTCCGTGGGGTTGTCTATCACTCTTACCTGACCATCTTTGGCCAGATCCCAACCTACATTGACGGTAGGAGCCAGCTTGTGGGCATCTAAGGGGCAAGAAGAATAGAGATGGAGACGGGGAGCCTCCTAGGACTCTCTCAGAGTCCAAGGTTGCAGGAGACAGGGTTCATTTCCAGCCAGCTGTGTGGCTTTCTAAAGACAGGAAAAGTCTGGGGCTCCATTGGGTCAGCTTGCCTTGGATGTTGATGGTCCCCAACAGAGAGTGAAGGTACCCGCATTTCCCCATCAACGAGGAGCGTGTGACCAGGAACTTAAGCTATGCAGGAGACATACGGGCACAGCTGACAGTCACCCTGTCCCCCTTTCCCTCACCCCACTAGAGTCAGAAATTACTTCTTATTCTCTGACAGAAAGATGACTTGTGTGTGTATGTGTGTGTATGTGTGTACCTTTGCCTGTATGTGAGCTTGTGTGTGCATGTACATGTATGAGTGTATGTATGTGAGCATGTGTGTATGTGTGTATGTGCACACCTGTGTGAGTGCATGTGTGTGCATCTACATGTATGAGTGTATGTATGTGAGCATGTATGTATGTGTATGTGCACACCTGTGTGAGTGCATGTGTGTAAGTGTGTATGTATGTGTGGTTGCCAGAGGACAATGTCAGGTGTCATTTCGTAGGCGCCACCCATCTTGTTTGTTTGGTTTTCACTTTTTCCTTAATTTCTATTTTATGTGTTTGAGTGTGTTTGAGTGCTCACTGTGTAACTGTAGCATCCATGTGGGTATTGGGAATCAAACCCGGCTCCTCTGGAAGGACTCTTAACCACTGAGCCATTTTTCCAGGCCCTCATTTTTTTGAGACAGGATCTCTCAGTGATCTGGAACTTGCCTCGTAGGCTAAGCTGGCTGAGCAGAGTCCCAGGGATCCACCGGTCTCCTCCTTGGCACTGGTCTTGAAAGTGTGAGGCATAACATCTGGCTTTTTAACAAGTTCTCACACCTTGAGGGAAACATTTTACTCTTCCCCAGTCGATATGCATGTTGTTTTGTTGTTACTGTTGTTGTTTTTATGTATACGAGTCCACTGGTGTGTCTTCAGACCCTTCAGGTGAATCTCTCTTCAGACACATCAGAAGAGAGCACCAGATTACATTACAGATGGTTGTGAGCCACCATGTGGTAGCTGGAAACTGAACTCTTAACCACTGAGCCATCTCTCCAACCCCCATTGTTGTTCTTTTTAACTGACATCCTTCAGGTAGACTTCCCACATCACAGCTACCCACAGTAGGTCCACACATGACACATGAGCGGTGTCTTACCGAAGCTAGCTCCAGACCCCACCCCATCAACAGTTGCTGCCGTCCTCCCTCAGTCCTACAACCCCTCCCCCACTGTCATCTACACGTTTACTTTCTAGGACATGTCACACATTCTAGAGCTAAGGTGGCATGAAGTTGGCTGTGTCTGGCTTTGTCACCCGTGTCCCGTTCAGGGTTCCCAGGGGTGGGGTGAGGCGGAAGGAATTAGCACTTTATCCCACTTTATCAATAAAGTGTATTTTTCTGCATGGATGGAGCACCTTTTAGTTATCTGTAAGCCGGGAGCACTTGTGTTCCATCTGGGTTTTGGCTACTGTGGCTGCCGCTGGTGTGAACTTACATCTGTGCTCCCGTGTGGGTGTGTTTAACTCTGTGAACATGCCAAGCTGTTTCCACAGAGGGTACGTGCTTCAGTTTCTTCGAGCTCACACTTGTGACTGTCAGGTGGGTGTCGGCGGTGTCTTCCTGTGGACTTGGTTGACATTTCTCTAATGGCTTCTGTGGACGTATTTCCACGTGCTTACTTTCTGGACCATTTGTGGAACTTCTTAGGGGAAATATCCATTTCTATCTGGTGCTCATTTCCCCTCTTCCATTATATTTTTTTATTATTGAGCTTTTAAGACTTTTATTGTAGGGTCAGTGTGCAGCACTTTCTGTTATGACAGGGCTTGTCTTTCTATTTTATTTATGAAAAGGCAACTTTCTTTGAAGCATAGAATTTTAATGAGGTGTGGCTTGACTTTTAAAAATCACTCATGCCTCTTGATCACAGTGGAGAAGATACTGCCAAACCCAAGACTCAAAAGGTTGTGTTTGCCTTGTGAGGGTTTATAGCTTCTAATCATTCTTTGGCCTTCGACCCATTTGCAAAGGCTAGCGTTCAGCCCTGCCCCATCGGTGACACTTTCCTGGCCCCCTCGGCAGCCACAGATCTGCTTTATCTACACATGTTTGTGTGTGAGATAAGGGTTGCTCTTGTATTTTCCTTTGTAATTTTGTATGTATTGGCATTTTGTTTGCATGTATATACCTATGCATTACGTGTGTGCTTAGTACCCGGGGAGGACAGAAGAAGACACCAGATCCCCTGGAAATGGAGTTAGAGAGAGTTGTGGCTGCCATGTGGATGCTGGGAACTGAACCCAGACTCTCTGGAAGAGGATCCAATGTCTTCAGCCCTTGTTTGTTTGTTTGTTTGTTTGTTTTAAAATGCATAGTCCCAAAACTGTCAGTGACTCCCCTGCCTCTGCTTCCCCAATGCTGGCACTTTATACATCACCAGGACTCACAAGAGTCATTCTTTCCCATGTGGATGCCCCTTGTCCCAGCAGCACTAGCTGACAAGCATCTCTCACTGAGTTGTCCTGGCTCCCTGTCAAAGTCTGCAGCTGTTAAGTTCATTCTTGGGTATGGTCTTTTTTTACGGTTTTGCTGTTATTTTCTTTCTTTTCTTTTTCTTTTTTATTCCTATTATTTTTCAGATTTAGTTAATTTTTTAAATGTGTATGTATGTGTGTGTGTGTGTCTGTGTGAGGGTATGTGTGTGTATGACAGTAGTGCCCGCAGTGTCTGATCCCCAGGCTCCAGAGTTATAACTGTTGAGCGCCCCCTGGAGTGGGTACTGGGAACTGCACTTGGTTTCTCTGGAAGGGCAGTTATGTACTCTTACCTGCTGAGCTGCCTCTCTAGCCCCCGATTATTTCTTTTAAAATCCTTTCCTTCGAACTAAATTTCTCGGGATCAGGATCCATACACTAATGACTGTAGCCGTGAGAAATAGCTTGGGAGAGAGATGGGTGGGTCCTGGGGTGCAGGGTGCCAACCTGGAAGACAGCTCTGGCTCCAGGCTCCCCTAACAGCCCATTGCCTGTTTGAAGATATCCTAGTATAAATGGTCCTATTCTCAGGCTTTGGACCCTACCTAGTCAGACACCCAGCCCCTAACTCCTGGGATGCAAGTGTCCAAGCCTGTGGGGACCCTCGGTGACCCAATGACCAGGTTCCCTGGCAGCCAGTTCCCAGTGACTGACTGCATCATTTTTGGTTGCCCTGGTAACTCACTGCATGCTTTTCTGTTGCCCAAAGGTGTGAATTTCAGCATGGACCAGTGCAGCCCCAATGGCACGGACCCCTACAAGCCTAAGTGTCCTGAGAGCGACTGGACGGGACAGGCACCTGCCTTCCCCGAGTGGCTGACTGTCACCCTGCTCTGCCTCTACCTGCTCTTTGCCAACATCCTGCTGCTTAACCTGCTCATCGCCATGTTCAAGTGAGTGTGGGCTCCTGTGTAGGGCAGGGCTCTCCTGGACTGGTGTGTACACAGGCAGCCACATGGCAACCTGATGGTGTGTGTGTGTGTGTGTGTGTGTGTGTATGTGTGGCCAGCATGTCATCCTGTCTGTGTCACCATTCCTGGGGGCCCAGAAGCCCTTGTCTGTACTATTAATAATTTAAAATAAATCCCAGTGTGGGGTTACTACCCGCCTCAATGGTTTATGTTCCCAAATAAAAGACAGACATAACCTTTACTATTATCATTTTTTAAAAGATTTCTTTATTTGTTATATGTAAGTACACTGTAGCTGTCTTTAGACATCCCAGAAAAAGGTGTCAGATCTCATTACGGATGATTGTGAGCCACCTTGTTGTTGCTGGGATTCAAACTCAGGACCTTCAGAAAAGCAGTCAGTGCTCTTAACCGCTGAGCCATCTTTCCAGCCTCCCCCACCCCTCATATTTTAATATGCCTTAGGCAGCACAATAGCTGGGCAACTGTCTACCTTCCATGTTGATAGAATCTACCTCCCGCTGATAATTCTGAGTTATTGCTTACTGATTTCTACATTCCATCTTGGCTGCTCTTGACCCAACTGAGCAGCCATGTTTTCTTGGCCCCTTTCCATGGTGTCTCTGCTTCTTTCTTCTGCACACTCATCAGGCATGGGGTCTCTCCTTCCTCTCTTCCCCCTGGAAGTCCCAAGCCTGGGGACCCTAAATTTGCCTCTGTCTCTCCTCCCCAGCTAGTGGCTGCTGGCATCTTTATTTACCAATCAGAATTAACTGGGGGTGGGGGGGCAGACACTCTCATACAAATAGTTTTGGGTACCCAATTAGCATCAGAATATAAGCAGCTACACTGGTCCACTGACTCTGCGCCCTAAAACCTTCTCCTACTCTGCTAGGGACCAACTCAGCCATGGAAGGTCCAACCTGCCCACAGCTAAACCCTTGAGCCCTTGACCCTCCTGTCTCAGCAGACAGGTTCTGGGTGGCTGGGACCTTTGGAAGTCTCATTGTTATGGTGTGCACTGTACATTCTTTTCTTAGCAGCTGAGTTTGGGGGCTGCCCCTTCTGTTTTAGAGTATTCTAAACATTAAGAATCACCTGTGCTAGCTATATCTGAGATCAGGGTAAGGGGTCTGGGTAGGGAGTGGGGAGGATTCTGTCCCTTAGGCAGGAAAAGCCATCTGACAAAGTGGTACATGTCCCTTCCCCTGCTCCTGGGTCTCCATGTCAGACTTGGGTACCTGAAGTACCTGTGACATCATCTTCTGCTTGTCCAAACCACTAGATACACACATTAACTCTGTCTAGCCCCTCCCTGATGCTTATTCCTGAAAACAAATCTAAAACCCCCGTGATTTCCTGTTCCTCACTGGCTTCCCAGATGCTGGCTGCCTCTCAGCGTTTGGCGTGCTTTCTGCTCACCTGCCTCTGCTCTTCCAGGCTGGACTGCTGTGTCCCACAAACATTCTGATACATGCACCTCTGCCTCCCACCAGCTACACCTTCCAGGAG
Organism: Mus musculus; assembly: GCF_000001635.26. Lineage (NCBI taxonomy): Eukaryota > Metazoa > Chordata > Mammalia > Rodentia > Muridae > Mus > Mus musculus. The sequence continues at coordinate 77,924,147 of NC_000076.6, read as the reverse complement.
GTGCAGGAACACACAGACCAGATCTGGAAATTCCAGCGCCACGACCTGATCGAGGAGTACCATGGCCGTCCCCCGGCACCTCCCCCACTCATCCTCCTCAGCCACCTGCAGCTCCTGATCAAGAGGATTGTCCTGAAGATCCCTGCCAAGAGGCATAAGCAGCTCAGTGAGTCCCCTTGTCCCCACACTGCAGTCCCACCATCCCGGGTACAGACGCTAATTGGCTCCCCACAAAACTGTTTGCATGAGAGTGTCTGGGAACCTGCCCTCAGTTAATTCTGACTGTTAAATAAAAATGCCAGCAGGCAATAGCTGGGGAGGGAAGATGGAGGCAGGATTTAGGGTTCCCAAAGCCCTGGACAGTCAGTAGGCATGCTAAGCTCTCATGTTGTTGGGCTGTCCCTGCATCTGGAATGAGCCAGTAGCTCCCTGGGCCTGGAGATGGATGGGGTAATAGATCCTTTCCACGGGGCCCTGGATGAGTTATGAGGTCCCTGTTAACCCTATCCTGTCTCCAGAGAACAAGCTGGAGAAGAACGAGGAGACAGCGCTCCTGTCTTGGGAACTGTACCTGAAGGAGAACTACCTGCAGAACCAGCAGTACCAGCAGAAACAGCGTCCAGAGCAGAAAATCCAAGACATCAGTGAGAAGTACAGAGGCCGAGAGTCCCCCCAACCCCTTGGGAGGGCACCCTTAAAGCCATGCCCCACAGTTCTAAAGCATTCTAAGTGTGGTCCCATGGGGGAGGGCTCATGCTCAACTTGTGGGAGAGAAAATAGACAAGCAAGTAGGGCACCTGATTGCGATGATGAAAGTGGTGATGGTGATGGTGGAGATGGTGCAGGTGATGATGGTGATGGTGATGATTATAGTGTTGACGATGGTAGGGGTGGTAATGGTGATGGTGTTGATGTGACATGGTGAGAACGGTCTTAGTGCTGGAGGTCATGGTGACTATAGTGTTGGTGATGGTGATAATGTTAAAAGTGGTGGTGTTAATATTGATGGTTCCATTTCTGATAGTGCTGGTAGTTATGGTGACAATGACGGTCTGTCGACCACAGCCCCTTCTACCTACTATGGTGGGAGAATTAGATAAGGATGTGCTGATTACTTGAGTTTGGGTGCAGTGACATCCTTGGAACACCCTCTGCTGAGAACAGTCTTCGACTCACTGTTGCTGCATTAAAGAGTCTGCCCTGCTTCCACACTCTCTGCTCTTACCTTTAAGTCATTCTGAAGGATGGTTGGCAGGTTGCCTGGTGTGTGGGTTGACGGTTTTGTGAGTGAATAGTTTGGCGAGTCTGCCTCAGGTTCCTTTGTGGTTTATTGGTGTTGGAGGCAAGCCCACTGATTGACGAATGTATCTACTGATTGCTTGGGAGTGGTACTGATTACAGTAGCTGTGATAAAAAAAACACCATGACCCAGGCAACTTATAGAAGAAAGAGTTTATTTTGATTTACAGGTCCAGATGGTTAGAGTCCATAATAGTGGGAACAGCATAGCCTGTAGGTGGCAGGTGTTTCAGCAGGAGAGCAAAGCGAAGAGCTCACATTTTGAATGTCTAGCACAAAGGAGAGCAAACCTCAAAATCCACCTGTGACATATTTCCTCTAGCAAGAATGGACCACCTAACCCCTTTCCAGACAGGGCCATCTACTGGGGATCAAACATTCAAATGCCCAAGACTTGGGGAAGAACAGTTCTTATTCGAACTACCGCAGTGGGATAGGGTAGTATCCAGCTGTCCCTCCATGAGCTTCCTGAAAGCAGGGACAGAATCCTACAGGGTCCCCACAGTCATGGGCTCCCATCAAAAGCTCAGAGTCTGGCAGAAAGTTAGTGAATGCTGTGAAGTTCTTAAGCTATGGATCCTGGCCTGGGCTGGCTGACAGCAAGCTGGGCTGTTGTGTTTTTTGCTGACACTACATTCTCATTATCTTTAAAGGGCAGGTGCCAGGGTCCTTGTGGTCTCTCAGCACCTGCTGTTACCTGCATTTGATTTTGAACAATAGTTGTGCCCACTGCCCAGATACTGGGCTGGGTGGTATCCAGGGAGCTTCTGAAGTGGGAATTATGTGTGGATGCTTCGTCAGCAGGATGATCTTGAAGTTGGTTCAGTAGGGTCAGCATGAAGGTTCTGATAGGCACAGCATCAAGGGCTTGCTGTTGACTGAGAACATGACCTGCATCTTAGGAGATGTTGGTTGCTTCCCTTTTGCCATTGAGGAGACAGAAGAAGAAGAGGCCAGTGTTTGCTGCTAGTAAACAGCATACCCTGGATTTAGGAGCCTGTCCTGGTTTTGTGTTCTCCTGCCTCAGGGAACTAGGCTGGCCCTGAGGAAGTCAATCACATGAGCCAGCTCATCCCTTATCCCTGACTTTCCTCCTTGTCTGAGTCTCAGAATGGATCTGATGTCCAGTTTCCAGCCTAGGGCCCAGAGTGGGAATAATATATAGCATGCTAACATATAACATCTCAGAATCTCTGCTTATTATCTAGAAATCTAAGCATTCAATAGGCAAGTGCTGTGAAACACAGAGAGACAGGGGAAATGATGAACAAGTGGTCCCTAAGATCTGGTGAGGACCCTGGCCTGGTCATTTTCTTTCTGGAGCCACTGAGAGGGATCCAAGGCTGAGGGAGATACCATTGACCCCAGCCCCTCACCCCCAGAGCATGGCTGGAAGTTTTGGGGTTTCTGCCAATCTCAACGATTCCCATGTGTCACTGTGACTGAACTGTGGGATTCCAAACATGCTACAAACATCACCCTTGCATGTTCGTAAGGTTGTCTTGGGGGAAAAGGGTGGGGGCATGGGTACCAGAGTGTCTTTTGTGGACTGAAACAACCCAGTGCATGGGAATGCAGACGCCAGCACACACAGCGTGGTCCTTTGCTTCCCTTCCCTGGGTGGCTGTTTAAATTGGGTCACATCCCAGAAACACTGAACAGATAGCACCACGCGGCTCACTTTATTACAAAAGGATATTGCTAGCAGTTGGCACTGCAAGTGGGAGGAAGTGGAGGAATCCCTGGGCAAAACTAGGGAGGCAAGTGAGCATGCATGCATGCATGCATGCATACAGACAGGCATGCAGACAGGCATGCATGCAGGCAGACAGACAGGCAGGCAGGCATGCAGACAGGCATGCAGGCATGCAGGCAGGTGTTGACCTGCCATTGGTTTAACTATAACACAGAGGGCCATGGGGGGGGGGGGGGAATGGGGCTTCTGGTTCAAACTAAACAACCGGTGCATCACCCGCACCAGCCCAGCTGTCCCCAAAAGCCTTGTCATCTAAGGTAGCTTTCAGAGCTCGTGGCCCAACACCAAGAGGCAAGCACAGACAAGTGGGTTGTTGTGAATACCATTCCCTATCCCCCACAGCTGACACCTCTGATGGCTCATTGGGTTAGGCCACATGAGCCTGGGTTGTCTGAATGCTGGGACAGTTTTATTTTATGATACAGATGTGTGTCATAGATACTTTCCAATTACAAGAGACAGTATTGAAGTGAGAGCTGGTGGGATGCCACATCTGGGCTGCTGGGTTTGGTGGGGTTGTCTGGAATTGTGGTCTCATTTGTCCATTTGTCTTCTTTCAGAGTGGACACCATGGTGGATCTGCTGGACATGGACCAGGTGAAGAGGTCAGGCTCCACAGAGCAGAGACTGGCTTCCCTGGAGGAACAGGTAAGTAGGTAGGAAGTCAGGGTCTTGTGGGACATTTTGTGTTGTGGTATGGCAACACTGAGACCAAGCACTTTGGGAAAAGATGCAGGAATGGATATTTGTAAGAGGAAGGGGCAAAGAGCAGAGGAGGGAGGGAGGGAGAGAAGTAGAAGAGAGTGAGAGAAAGAGAAACAGAGACACATACACACAAACACACATATATACACACATACTTACACACACACATATACAGAGAGAGAGAGAGAGAGAAAGAGAGAGAGTCAGAGACACACACAAACACACATACATACACATACATACATACATACATACATACATACACAGAGAGAGAGAGGGAAGGAGAGAGAGAAAGAGACAGAGACAGAGAGAGAGAGAGAGAGAGAGAGAGAGAGAGAGAGAGAGAGAGAGGAGAGGAGAGGTGGAAGAGAGTGAGAAAAAGAGAGATAAGGAGAGAAAAACCTTCTACCCAAGCCTTCTAACATTGGGCTTCCCCAGATTTGAATTGTGAGGCTCCCATATTCGGTACATGTTCCTGGTGGTCCTAGAGTACATGGCTCCTCTCTCTACTTGAGACCACTGGGGGCCAGAGGCTCAACCCCCAAGTTCTCTTCCAAGGCTGCATGGACCATCAGAATGCTTGGGTCACTTGGGGGATTGATGCCAGACTTCCAGGCCATAAGCCACATGCAACATGGATCACAGGAGGCCAACCTAGTCTTCCCTGGGACATGCCATCCAGGTGACTCAGGTGACCAGAGCTTTGCACTGGATCGTGACAACCCTGAAGGACAGTGGCTTTGGCTCAGGAGCAGGTGCGCTGACCCTGGGTGAGTATTTGGTCTCTTAGGAGCTGTCTCCAATGGTCTGAGTGGTTTTGGGTCTGGAGGATGGGCTTAGAGGAGAGGCAGCTATAGGGGTTTCTCTGAAGGAGGACTTTGGCTGGAGCTGTCCCTGTGCCCTGGGGGACAGTCCTTACCTCCTCCTGTGAGCTGAGCAGGTGTCTCCTGGCTTAAGCAGGTTCCTGGGCTCCTGGGGGCAGCATGCCATGCCTCCATGACCTCCTTTATATATCTTGCTGCAAAGTTGGGAGCAGGGAACAGTTCTGGGTGACTGAAGCTATCAATCACATCAATCAAGACATAGAAACTTAAGCCCATTTCCCTAAATGTTCAGCCAGTAAGGACATGGACATGAA